>NW_009597814.1:5654-47919 GCF_000690535.1 Cariama cristata | reverse complement strand
GTACCCGCGTCCTCCTCCTCCTCCTCCTGCCCTTCCTCCCGTTGGGAGCTTGGAGCGGGGCAGTCCTGCCGTGCCCCAGCCGTGTGCCCCGGGCAGGCCGTGTGCCTCTGGGCATGGTGCGTTTGGGTGCCCTTTTCTTCTCGTCGGTTCAATTTTTATTCATGTTCTATGACTTTAAACTATTGCATGATTAAAATGCTAAAATTGGGGATGGTTATTTCAAATGACTGCCTGGAGAGAGGGGTGAAATATTTGCTTTGCCTGAGGAGCTACGAACTGGCACTGACTGTGGTCCGGAGGCAGGGGAGGTGTGTTTTTACTGGGCTGGGTGTCTCCTTCATCCACGGCGCCTGGACCGTGGTGGCCTTGCTGGATTGCATCTGGCTGTGTCTCCAGACAACATGCACACCTTCTTGAACTTTTCCAGGTATTACCTCTGGCCAGCAATGAGATGGGAGCTGGCTGTCTTACACGAGTGGTATTTCTTGGGCATTCCTTCTTCAACTTTGTCAAATCAGTGTGAGATTTATTCTACACTTTGTCAAACCACAAGTTTTGTAGCTGAAGTCTTTGAGGACTAAAATGAATCTAAATTGCAGAGGCTGTGCTCAGGAGGCGTTTCAGGAACAGGTCTTTCTTACCTGTCTGTGGCTAGAGAAGACCCGTTCATCATCTGATAGACCAGTTCTGCTGTGCCCCAGGAGTGGGAGGTGTCAGAGGGAGCTGTAACGAAGGTGACACTAAGTATGTGATGTGCTTTTGCTAATATCTTTCCTTTGGTCCAACAGTTATGGACAGCTCTGAGGAGGAGAGGAGACACCAGTCCTTCAGTAACTATTCAGCCAGTAACTTTATTTGTCACTCTCTGTCTCAATGTCACTGATTGCATTAATTTATTGCAATAATATACCTTTCCTCTGCAGGGCATTTGCAGCACTATTTTAATTTCTTTAGTGCTTGGAAAGTTACCTTTAAAATTTCCAACACTGATCCATCTTAAAAAAAACAAACCCAAAACCAAACCAAACCAAATAAACAAAAACCCCTGATGCCCTAGGTAACCAGAGGAAGCACTTTCCAGTGATGTGGTGTCACATTGCCTTCTCCTGAAAAACTGTTTCATATTTTGAAATACATCTGTATTAAATTGTCACAAAACTTTTAGAAGTCTTGTCCTGTTTCTGTTTATACCTTATCTTATCAGAAATCAGGTCTGTCCCCTCAGCGGGGAGTACCGGAGTCCAGAGCTGGAAACTTTGGGAGTCAGGGTTGCATCTTGCATGTAATTCTGCCTGTGCATTAGATACTCCTTGGTAGTTTCCCAGGTTCCTTCTATTTGTTTGCTGAAGTTATATTAAATATGTTCTCCACAGAACTGTTGGTGTTACAGGAATATTACTTGATAGTTTTGAAGAGTTTGTCACGGAGAGAAATAGGAGCTTTAGGGGGATCCTTTAAAAAGGCTACAATATGAACTACAAAATCCAGAAAATGCATTAAATGCCATGTTTGTCTTTTGCGGGAAGGCTCCTTTGCTCTCAGTTTCTGGAGTGATTCCAGTGTTCCACAAGCAGTAGATACCGCTGACCAACAGTTGTACAAAATAAATAAGGATAGAAAACGGCTTATTGTGTTCTTTCAGAGAAATAGTAATTCCAGTAGAATTTCTAAAATCTGTTTACTGCTTACATGGGTAAAACTGATGGAGTTTGTGTGTGTGGGCGCGTATATCAGTTGGTTTCGGGAAGGGTTCAGATAGTCCCCAAATGATGCAACTTTGCATTTCTGTGCCTCCAAATGATCTTAATTCATATGCGACAACATGGCGATGGGACTTCTGCTTGACTTTGCTGCAGGGCACTCAAGTGTGGAAGACTTTTCAGCAATGAGATTATTGAATTTGAAATAAGTTATCTTGCAGAATTCAAGAAGAAATAAGAGTCTAAACCAAAGCAGCCAGAAGAAGTAGCTTGACTCATTGATACGCAGTCTCTGGAATTTTCCTCTGTGTGGGCTGAAAACCTTCTTATTGTTAGAATGAATCTACTTTGGGTTCCAAGCTTCAAACAATTCATTCAAATTATTCATGAAAGGGATTTCAGATGAAAAACTTGGAAGAGCATAGAGGAAAGGAAAAGGTGTATGCTGACATGCACTGTGGAGCATTGTGTATATAAAATACACTTTTCTACTTACGTCTCTGATACTGAATGAAGTGCTTTGTCCAGGTACTAATCCCTCTTCTTTTTGTGTAAAGGGATTTAAGAATTTTGTGAAAAGACTGTTTTTGTTGTTGTTTTGTGCGTAAGGAGCCTGGTTTAATTTACGTTGTTTGCAGCCATAGACCTCAGTCCTGTAAAATGCTGGAATTTCTCAAAGAAAGCAGCAACAGGTGTATAGGAAATAGGTATAGACCTTCACTGAGAAACATATCATCGTAGCAGGACAGGATAACGTTCCTTTTCTCTGTTGGATAGATGACTTAAACTTTGTCATAAACCGTTCACTCTTTGTTCACAAATTTTGCAGAAAGCGATAATAATTTGCTATCATCTTTTCCATTAGTGTTTGCACATGACTTGTCCTATTTCAATTTTGATGCACTACATCTTCATTTTCTTTGCATGAGGTTTTCCTCGTGATCAGTTTACACATTGCTGTCAGACTTTTTATGGAGAAGGGCATGCTATTTTTAGTTCCTTAGGACTACCAGACCTTTTTCGTGTTGCCGTTTTAAGTAGCTTTAAAACTAGTTTTATTAACTGGCATTTAGCGATGGGACATCAGAACGCTACTAGGTGGGTGTGCGAAACAAAGATGTCTTAAAATACCTCTCTCCTCTTGAGTGTGTGTATTTGCAGGCACTGAGGAGTACTTCTATTTTGGGTGTATTGTATTGAAGTCACTCCATTTTTCTTTTAGTAAAGAAAAATTACTTTGGCGAAGTCTTACTGATGAACTTAGAGGTAAATACTTGATTTCTAGGAGAAGTGAGCTGGACTTGTCTTAAAACTTGAAGCTTAAGGTGTTTTTTTTGTTGTTGCTGGGCTATTAAAGATAGCTGGAACCTCAGAAGACGTTATGTTTTCTCCTTCTTACTGTATTTCTGATGCTAAATGAGTTGCTTTAGCCAAGTATTACCTTTGCTCTTTACATGTGAGACTTGTGAACAGGTATTACTGTAATTGGTGTTCTGGGTCTAAGGAGCCTGTTAATTAACTGTTGTTTATAATCACAGGCTTCAGTAGCGTAAAGTGCTAGACTCTCTCAAAAAAAGGCAATGGCTGTAATGTACACTTGATTCTTTTAGGGCTTGCTGGTGCTCTGGGGTAAATTGTGCAGACATAATAGATTTTTTGGTTTGGTGTTTCCTCCTTCATCCCTTCTTTCTTCGTTCCTGTTCCTTCATCACATCGTCCTTTATTTCAAAAGTGCCTTTCCACATCTTTATAAAGAACTTGTCTTGCCAATTTCTCAGGCATATTTGTAATAATGATAATACAGTCTGTTTATGGTAGCATGGCATCGGAGGTGTTCTGGCAGTAATAACTTAGTTATTTAGCATCTTAGCTGTCAGAGAAAGCTTTCTCTTTACAGGTTTAGTTTTTTTTTTCGTTTACAGGACCTTCTTAAAGCATTTTGCTGGTTTCAGTCACTTCATATCTATCTTTTCGGAGCCTTCTTTTTGTGCATGTAACACTGTTTTAAAGATCTGGACAAAAAAGCCGTATAAATTGAGGAAATGCTAAAATGTTCATAGATGGGCTTTGGTCTTTTGCATACTTACCTGGAGAAAAATTGGATGTCTTGTATTTTGAGCTGGATAAAGCAACTGCATGAGTTTGTGATTTTTTTTTTTTTTTTTAAATGCCTAAATTATGTTGTTCTCATGCTTTGGTAAGAATTTTCCAAAATATCTCTCTGCTCTTTAAAGTGGTTGAGGTGCAGCATCTGCTTCCAAGATCGGTCTGTTTGTATATCTCTGCAGTCATTTTTCTGTGTAAGTTTTTCCATCTTTCCATGGTAGGACCTCAGAAGAGAACAGGGTTAGGAGACTGTTCCTCATGAAAAAGCTAGTAAAACTGATTTGTGTATGAACTAATCAGCTGGGAAAAATAGTATGTAGGAGACAACACTGGTTTTATAAACTGTTTGTTTCAACAATACATGATTTCCAGTAATTTTTAAAAAAATGAGTAGTCCTTCTAAATCCCCTTGCATGAGATAGCCTTAGTCTGTTGGATCGGTTTTCTGCTAATCTTTAATGCAGCCTTTAGTATCCTATATTTTGGAGAGTTTCCAGTAGATTCCTATCTCACTGGCAGTAAATCTGCTACTTTTAATGAAATTAAGTTGGAATACTGATTTTTTTTTCCCTACAGCTGTCTCTGTAATTTACAGATCACAAGATGTTGCATTACCATTAGTCTGCTAGGCTGTAACCCAGGAGAAAGAAAAACCGTGTTTTAGATGCTTAAATATTCATTGGAGAAGGGACTGGAGACCAGGTAACCTCTCTAACTGTTTAAGTCCAGAGCCTTTCAGGTCAATGAATATTTAAATATCGTGTATAAAAGGGAACAATCTCTCTAGGAGGTTCTGGAAGTGGGTCACCCAAACACTTTAATGTACTCCAGAGTATGGCGCTGGGAGATGGAGTGTGTTTGGGTCCTGCTGGGCAGAAGAAAAATCTGGGACCAAGTCTGCCACATTCTGAGTGAATAGGCTACTGGATACGAAAGGGCAGCACAACTGCATCGTCTCTTCCTTCTCTTCCTCAGTGGTCTTGAGAGTAGTTTGAGTTTCCCTTCCATTTGGTTTTGTCAAAACACCTGAAAACAAACACCTGCTTGTTTGAGTCTGTCTCTTGTTTGATCCTGAATAGATTCTTTTGTTTGAACACCATTTTTTTTTCGAACACCATTTTTTTTTCACTTCCTTGCTTCAACATTTAACTGAGAATTTAGTTGTTCTCATAGTTCTCATATTAATCCTTCATGGATTAATTGCATGCAAAAGAAATCTTTCCAGATGTTATCTTCTTTGAAGAGAACTATCTTTCACTGATGCTGTGAAGTATGCTTATCCTGTAGTTTTAATTGGGGCTAATTCACCTAGTGAAAAAATAAATCTCTAAAATACTCTGCTGTAGGCTTTCGGTAACTTATAGTAGGGGGATCTTATCCCTACTTGAGAGGGAAGGTAAAGCTATTGCAGACTGATAACCCAAGTTGACTTTTAGAGGGTGTCTTTAATACTGTGAGTGGGTGTAAGTTTAGCATGCGTGCAGAGGGGGAAAAGATGGCAAACTGAACTCGCCTCTCAACCAGAGTTTAGTTTAATAAATGACTTCTGCTTATATTGCAGGAACCTTTTCATTTTTTATATATATGCACATATATATATATAAATTGTATATATACATATTTACATGCTTAAGTATATGTGTGTATGTGTATATATTGACTTTGGGTTTTGTAACTGGGGCTCGAAGGGCTGTTTTCATGAGGTTTCTGCCTGATTGCCATTTCTAAGTCTTAGAACTAGATCTCTTGAATTCAAAACCGGTTTCGTTGGTCCTCACTATGTGCATTTGAGCAAATCTCATTTTGGAGAGAGGAGTGAAGAGGAAGTATCGTGTAATGCGTCTTAAATCCCAGTGTAACTCCTGTGGTTGCTTGTTATGTTTTAAGAATATTCCCTAGGTAGGCCTCATTCTAAAATGTGAAGAAACTATGCAGTAATCATAAAAAGAATTCTTACTAGTAATGGCCTTCTTTACAAATCAGTCTAATTTAATGTCCTGATTATATTTTTTGAGAGCCACAGAAAGTATGCATAAACATTTTGGGTTAGACTGAAAGCATATGCCCATATAATGATGATTAAAAATACAACAAACCCTTGCCCCCAAAACACAGTCCTTGTCTTTTTAGCCTTGGGGAAAATGGTTTCTTTAACTATTATTTGAATTCTATTGAAACTATAGCTTTGAAGAGATGTTGAAAATATAGTATTGAAATTCCAAGGTCATTGCTAATTCAGTTTTGATTTAATTCCTTTATCTAAGCAAACTGACTCTTAATGAGTGTTTTTATGCCAAATACTCCATAATGGGGAACTTACAGTTTAAGCTGTTAATGAAGAAGCAGCCCTCTGCTTTAGCAATAGCATAATATTGTTTGCAAATATTGAGAGCAGACTGTAGACAAAGACTCTAAATCTACTTTAGGACCTAGGTTGTGATTGGTCTCATTTAAGAATGTCATGGCTTTAGGTTTTCATGGTAAAAATGGCTGTGAATAATGCTAATTTCCCTCAAATCATGCTGTTATTGTACTCTATTCCAATTTAATGACAATATTAGAGAAAGACTTTAGTCTCTGCAACCATTCAATTAATTTTGTTGGATTTTTTCCCTTTTTTTTTTTTGTAACTGCTTCAGAATTTTTATTTTTTTTCTCCCTAGGAATTAGAGCTGTTTTTCATGGTCTGAGTTGTTAATTATTTCTAGTTGCTAAAGACCTGAACTAGAATGTGGCCAGTAACACCATACAGCTATTTTAGGTTTTGTGTGAAAATTCCTTTTTTTTTTTTTTTATCCCCAAATTACCAGTTTCTCTTTTTTCTTGATCCTTTAGTTGTTCAGATAGATATTATATTGAAAGAGAGAGACAATGCTTCATACCATCTGCTGCCCATTTCTAAAGCATTTTATCAATGCATGCTTACTTTGGTGTAGTATGTGTGTATTACCATGCACAGATACTATGCCTGTGGCAAAATGAGTGGTTTGTGCAAGGCATGTAAGGGAATTGTATCAGGATTGCAGCTAGAGTTCTTAGCTGTGGTTTGTACTTAAGACACGCTATTTTTTTTTCCTGTATTTGACAATATTAACCAAATACTCAAAGTCTAATGACATCTTTGGTCGTGGTAGCTTTCTGAAAGGTAAGATCTGCACAGCCCAGTTTTTACCAAAGGGTGAAATGTGGCCTGCCTATCTTTTTGTCATAGCTGGTCAACAAGATGGAGAAATAGCTGAGTTTTCTGATTTCATAATTTGGAAAAAACACTACCAAAATTTGTAAACTGAAGGTGTCTGAAAAATAAATAACGCCTAAAATATTTACCACTTTTGAGTTTTCTTCTCAGCAGGATGATACTTGAAAGCATAACCCAGAAAATGTAGATGTGGTATGCCATTGTTTGGCCTTCACTTTAAGAAGTGTCATGAATTGAAAGGTTGTTTTTTTTTTCTTTTTTTTACATCTAAGTGCATCTAATAACCTTGTGATCCTTCTTTTTCTAGGTATACAAAACTTGGCTATGCAGGAAATACAGAACCTCAGTTCATTATCCCATCATGTGAGTAATTTTTTTATCCCTCCGAAGTCTAATACACACCGCTATCACTGAGCACTTTCATGAGTAAATGATGTGCTTTCCAACTCCCAACTCAGTCTTCATAGTCTCTTGTCCATCTGGGAAGTGATACTCATTGTGTTAGCATCTTTGGCTAGAGTGTAGCTAAACAGAACTCCTTGTTTGCAGTTAGCTAGGACTGTTGCTCATTAAATCAGCTCTTGGTTGCTATGACAAAGATGAAGAGAACTCCAGTCCAATTTCCTTTTTATCTCCATTATTTTTCTGCCAGAACTCTTGAGTAGACAGAATGCAATTTACCTCCTGTCTACCTGCCACCATGGTTACTGTCCGGATAATCTGGGGGAGGCTTCCAATCGAATTAAGTACTAAAGTGCAGGTGGTGTCTGCCTTATTTACATTGTCTGGGACTGTAGACAGTATAATAATCAAAAAAGTTGTTTCTATTAGAAAATGTTCTTTTTGGATGTGTGTTTACCAATTAAAATTGCTGTTTCACATGCTCTTGAGCAGATTTACTCTTGAGTTTTTCGAATGTTAGTCTTGTTTAAAATGTTAGACCTTTCTGACATTCTTGGTTTTAATTGTAGTCTTAATAGTTTCTCTCAAATGCTATATATATTTATAAATAGTACCATTGACTGCGTATTTATGCCTATAATGGCAGCTATTATCTCACGATTATCTCCACTTATGTTAAACACTGCCTTTTACTTTTTGTGAACTTCATCAATTAGCTACTTATTAATGCATCTAGACTGCCTTGTAACTACTGACAGTAGAAAGTATAAAGATAAGGAAATAGTCAAGGTAATTGGGGGCCAAAGAGGTGGAGGGGGACCTGCTTTTTACTAGTGTAGCTGTAGTACTGGTTATAGCCTTACTATTTTAAGTATTGTAAAAAACTCAAACCCAAACCGCTGGTAAAGATTTAAATGTCTTATGTTAAAGAAGTGGGATAGGAGGAGTTTTCCTGTGAATTTGTTATCCTGTTTTATAAAATGATAAACCTCTTGTGGCTTAGGTGTATTTCCAAAAGAATTGTTTGCTTGTCAGTAATTTTTAGTGCTGATAGTATTTGGCACGTTTATGGATGATGCCTGTCTACTCTCTATTTTGTACTGTATGTTACTTAGGTACTGATTATGACCTATTAAAAGAAAACTGTATATAAACAAGGTTATGTTTTAAGAGTACTTTATTCCATTTTTATTTATAGCTTGCCCCAGATTTGTTTTTTTGCTGTCTCATCTTCTTGCCTATAGCAGCCATCATCTAATAATTTTAGTGATAGTTGCTGCCTGCTAATGGGAAGCATGTGTCTCCAAAGACTTCTCTTTAGCACTGCAAATTGATTTCTCCCCTCCCCCCTTCCTCCTTCTCACCAACCAGGATAATGACTCCAATACTTATTTCTGAAGTACATAGTTTATTTTATTCTCCTCCTGTGCTCTTTCTCTTAATTCTAGAAGTGAAACTCAGAAAATCATGTTGCTTACTGGCTTAAAGAGTTATCTCCAGTGGAATGCTGCACTTGCACAGGTTTAGTGACTGCTGTAAGAGAATACGTCTTTAAGATTTTTCTCAGAGTTATTATTTATGTTAATGAGGGATGGGTGACTAGAATCCTGCATGATGCAGTGAGAATGAACTCTGCTATATTGACTTGTCAATAGATGGCTTAAATAATTTCTACTTTCTGGAAACTATGCTCTCTGTATCCCAATTTTTATTTCTGGTAAAGAATACTTAAGTAAATAAATATGAATTACTTGGTATTTAGCTGTGTTAATTTTGTTTTGATTTGTTTGGGGTTTATTTTAAGGTATTGCAATCCGAGAATCAGCCAAAGTAGGTGACCAGGCTCAGAGGAGGGTAATGAAAGGTGTTGATGATCTGGACTTTTTCATAGGAGATGAAGCCATAGATAAACCTACCTATGCTACAAAGGTAAGCATTGACTATTTTTAAGAAATCTTTCTGAAGTTTGACATTTTTACTATATAACGTTGTAGGGCTTTTTGATAGCCATTTAAAACCCACATTTGCTTTTTTGAAAAACATCTTTGTTGCTTTTTAATAACTGCATTATTTGATTCATGGCTTCACCTTTTTTTAAATGTCTGTTTTACTAGTGCTGTCTTGTGTGATTGGTGCTTGAACCCTTGTGTAAATATCCATTGATACAGTGCAGCTATTCAGTTTTCAAAATTATTAGCGATTAAAATAGTCATAAACACTGAATATTTAAATTCTTGCTAAAAGAGTATCCTCTTAACGTGGCATGTGAACTGGGGAATGTGTTGGATACTTTTCCTTCAGGCAATGTCACAATTGTTTTTTGGAGGGCTGTCTTCAGTGCAGCTTTTCTGTGAATCATATTTTCCATACCCTAGTAAAGGACTTCTTGTACTTATAAAATGTTACCGGCTTATGAATTATGTGGAAAAAATCATATTTTATACATCCTACTGTATTAGTTAAATGTCAGCTGTGTTCTTAACACTGAACAAAATGTAAACATCATCCCTGCCAGAATTTTCGTTGAAAAATACATAGCCTATATCATCTTTATTTCTTTTTATAGATTGGAAGGCATATTGTAGCCAAGTATGATTCTCAACTTTATAAATGATAAAATTCATACAAAAAGAGATTAAAACACAGTGCCGTAATAGAGCAATAGCAGTATTAGGAATAGAGTCTGGCTCCTAGTCCTGCAAGACAGAATTGCAATTTGAAGTACCTGGGAGCAGGACATAGATTCAAATGGTGCCTCTAAATTAGAATTAGAATGGAGGGTTTGGTGAGGTGTTTTCATTCTTGCAGAAGATGTAAGGGTTTGGGGACTTAGACTGTTCCTATTTCTGGGTTTGTTTATCCTTGTATGGTCTAGAGTGCTGACAAGTTTTCTTGCCTCAGTGGCCTATACGACATGGTATTGTTGAAGACTGGGACCTCATGGAGAGATTCATGGAGCAGGTCATTTTTAAATACCTACGAGCTGAACCTGAGGATCACTATTTTTTAATGGTGAGTTAATGAGTCTGGGTAAGAAAATATTTTTGTGAGAGGAAAAACTAAATAATGTTTGAAGCACAAGTAGCTCTGTTGGAGGATTTTTCTCTGTATATGTCTTTTATTTCTTCAGCGACTGGGGCAGGGAGGGAGGAGAGGGAGGAGGAAAGTAAACTGTAAAGCTGCGTTATAACTAAGTTCTGTTCATTTTGTGACACAGGCTACTGCAGGTTGGATTTTGGTTTTGAAAAGCTTCCATCCCTTTGTTTAAACTAAATTCTGTTCAAAATATTCTATTTTGAGTGCACTGAGAATTTTAAAAGTGTGATTATCATAGAAAGCTAGTCAATGTATGAACCATTAGGACTCTATTGAGGTCCTTTTTCAAAACCTTTTTTTTTTTTTTCCCCAGACAGAGCCTCCGCTGAACACACCAGAAAACAGAGAGTATCTTGCAGAAATCATGTTTGAATCATTTAACATACCAGGACTTTACATTGCTGTTCAGGTGAACAAAGTGAATATATACCTCTAAAATACAGTATATAATTTAGTCTTCTGTGTCTAGTCTGCAGTATGTGTAGTCTTCTGTATGCACATGTCTGAAATGTTTGCAGTGGTATTTTCTGAGATTGTAAATTGGCACACTCTGCCTGCTTCTAAATATAAACTCTTTCTCATGTAGGCAGTGTTGGCCTTAGCTGCCTCTTGGACGTCACGGCAGGTTGGAGAACGTACTTTGACCGGAATTGTCATCGATAGTGGTGATGGAGTGACCCACGTAATTCCTGTGGTATGTAGCAGGATGCAGTTTGAAATTATCAAATTATCAGTGGTTTGGGCAAGTACAGAGTTCGTTTACTGTGGATTTAAATAAGAAGTGTCAAATGAAGCTTAATTTTTAGTGTTGCTCGGTTGTTTGGGATTTTTTCCTCCCCATCATTATTTTGAAAAGTATGTATTTTATTATATGAACTTCTGTATGCAGTTAATTTAGCTTGCAGACTATAGGAAGGTCACAGTAAGGAGTCATCAGGCCATCTTTTAAAGGCTATTTCTGTGTAAAACCTTGTCTTCCATTACTGTAATACCTCAGTTGTGTTTAATATTAATGCTTATCACAGTTTGGGGTCTCCTGCATGCCACCAACATCTGGCATGAAATGTCCGAACTTTTTTGATGTCCTGCATTTTGATTATTTAATATAGCTGATAACGTGTGCTTTTTATATGATTGTGTTGTATTTCAGAAGTTAGTGAACTCTGCTTGTGTGGAAACAACTACAAGCTTGTATAAATGCATATTCATATACATAGTCAATCTCATACAGCTTAATTATGTTAGGATATTTAAAAATACAGAACTATCTGTGCATACTGACATCTGTTCTGTTGATGTCATTTTGTGTATTTCTGAAGCATATAGTATGCTTGAATGATCAGTTATTTTAGAAATGAAAATTCAATTCCCTTTACCTTCATCTTGCATTTTGGTATTAACCAAAGTGCAGTATTTTCTTCATATGGGAAATTCTGGGAAAAACCAGCATTTACCATATGGAAACTGAAAATTGGGGTGGGCCGGGGAATAAAAAGCAAGGGAAGAAATAATGTTGGCTCAGCAATACCAGTGTTTTCAGTAAACGCCTCCTGAAAAAAATTCAACGAATAGATTTCTTGTTTTTATTGTGCTTATCATTAGGTACTACTTCATTTGATTTTTCTTGTCTGAGAATTTTAATACATTTTATACTTTTTATTATTAACTTTTCACTCTCAAACAGGACATGAGCTGTCTACTTATATTACGTTTGCTTTTCAGATCATACTTAAAAGGAACCATCTGATCAGACTGTCTCCTAATGTGTGCAAGATTTTTTTTTGTCTATCACATGTGTACCTGTTAGATAATTAATATCTGTTTATATGTGGTAATCAAGGTCTTTTAGATAAAAATAATATCTGCTTTGCAGTGGGTTGCACATTTTTATAGTAATTTGTTTCAAAATTTTACTTCTAATTAAAAATCAAAGTATTATAAAAATGAATGTTAGTTTTGCTGTTAGTTATTGATACACAGTAGTCTTTTTCCCAAAATATTTTCTTTCCTCTCCTCCTACATAGGCAGAAGGCTATGTAATTGGAAGTTGCATCAAACATATTCCTATTGCAGGTAGAGATATTACTTACTTTATTCAACAGCTCCTAAGGGAAAGGGAGGTGGGAATTCCTCCTGAACAATCTCTGGAGACAGCAAAAGCCATAAAGGTACACCCCTCTTAATAAATACATAAATAAAACTCTTTGAGCTAATTTTTTGGCTTTAGCAAGTTGCCAGTGGCTCTCTTAAAAATGCAAATGTAGGCAGTATATTGTAATTATGCAGGCTTCTGGTGGTTTATCCAATCAAGTGCGGGGGAAGGAGAAAGAGGAAGAAAATCTTCATGCTAGACTGCTTGGAGTGAATATGTTCTGCAGATTACATCAGCATTTTAAGCTTTAAATATGTTTAAAATTTGCTTTTGAATTTAATAAAAAATAGATGTATGTAATGTCAGTAGAGTGATTGTGTGGATCTGAACTTGCAATGAAAGCTGGCCATTGAACGTTTTTATCATCACAGACCTAATGGTTGTGATGTTTTCATTTTGAGAGAGACTGCTCTAGATGAGTCAGCGTGCAGCCTTACTGAACAGATAGGCCGGGTGAATTGTCTTGTAGGGTTGAGTCCTCAGTAGTGGTTTGGGTGAGAATATCTGTTGAGCAGCCCCATCTGTAAGAATGCTCACATGTTTTTGTTTTCTGATGGTGCTATACTTTAATTCAGCGATGGAATAATTATTCTGGCAATTTTTAATGCATGGTATTTCTTAACAGGAGAAATACTGTTATATTTGTCCTGACATAGTGAAAGAATTTGCAAAGTACGATGGAGATCCTCGAAAATGGATCAAACAGTATACTGGCATCAATGCAATCAACAAAACCAAGTTTGTTATAGATGTCGGTTATGAAAGGTTCCTTGGACCTGAAATTTTTTTTCATCCTGAGGTAAGAAGAGAGAGTAGCGATACGAAGTTAGAGAAACTTCACTCTGTGAGTGAAGTGGGGGGAGGGAATTGCTGTCATTTCCGGTGCCAGTGCGCCCTCTGCTGGAAGTACGACGTCAGTATAATCTCCTGGCTGCAACCATGTACAATCTTAGATAACTTAAGCACAGAAAAACGTGAGCACAGCAGATAATTATGTTTCTAATGTCCTGTGTAAAATTTGAAATAGCTTACTCTGTTTCTTTAAAGGCAATCTACAATTGAGAAGAAATTGTTTCAACTTACAGATTTTATGTAGCCTTTTCCTTCTGTCTTTCAGCATTGGTTTAAACCAGTAGGCCTTTCTACTCTGTATTTTATTATGTTGCCAATCCTTTTGAGCACTACTCTGCATGGTAGCATTGCATTGATAATATTCTGAATCTTGGACGCTGACTAAGAGGGAAGTCCATTGAAATCTGTTTGTGTGGTCACAAGTGACATGTACAATTCTGGGAAATGTTACAATACCTAGTCTGTCTGGTTTTTGGTAGTTTGTTTTGAGTGAGCTTCAGGGTATTGTGGGAGAGGAAAGAGTCAAGTTTTAATATGTTACAGCATAGCAGAGAAAGTCCTCTCCATTCCTATGTGCTCCGTTGAGTTTATTGCAGGCACCCGTAACCTGTAATACCATAAAAAATTTAATCAAGATCCACATTAACGCTGGTGAAATTTCCCTTTGTTTCCCTGAAGTTTCCCTTCCTCCTGTCAGAAGAATATTAAAAAACGTCATTCTCTCACCTTTTGTCTAAATTCCAGCCTTAATCTCTTTGTGGTCAGTTTGTAGCCATCTGATCTTGTGCCAACATTGAACCTCTAGGCTAAATAGTTTATCCTCCCTGCTGTTTTACCCATGTGATCTTTCAGAGAGGCATTGAATCCTATGTCAGACATCAGTTTAATAGCTCCTCTTTCCACAGTCCCTTCAAAGACTGTTAGGAACAGGATAATGGACTAATTTCCGTTTTCTTCATTTCTTGATAGTTTCTTGGCTCTGTATTGAAAAAAAAAAAACCCCAAAACTGAACTGAATTTCTAGAAAAGAGACACACACTAGATGATATGTACTGCATCCAAAGAGAATTTCTTGCTGGACTTCATTAACTCCTCACTTCAAAGGGTATCAAGTTAGCTAGGTAAAAGCTGCCTTAGGTAAGGCTGTCTTGTAATCTTTTCCTGTTTTTAGTTTACAAAATTTGTCCTGAAGTCTTTAATATTCTTGAAGTTAGGCTTTGGGGTTTGTAGTTACCCAGATTATTTCTCCACTTTTTAAATTAGATATTTTACTTACTATTCTACAACCACATGGTGTTTGCTAGCAGACTGCAATTCCACATGTCAATTCTCTTGTCCCGGTTCTAGGAGCATGTTATACTCTGCTTTGGATGCCATAACTCTCATTTCTACTTATTCC
Organism: Cariama cristata; assembly: GCF_000690535.1. Classification (NCBI taxonomy): domain Eukaryota; kingdom Metazoa; phylum Chordata; class Aves; order Cariamiformes; family Cariamidae; genus Cariama; species Cariama cristata. The sequence continues at coordinate 33,013 of NW_009597814.1, read as the reverse complement.
TTTTACCCTGCTGTTTTATCAGTATCTTTATGGAGAGCTCAGGAGAAGTTTTCAGGCTGTAGTTCATTCAGACAAGAACTCTCCATGTGAAGTAACACTGCTTCTTTCTTCTCTTTTAATTTGTGGCTTCATGTTTTAGCTTCTTGCATGATTAGTTCTCACTGTGGAAATTAGCTTGAATTCTTGGGGATTTCTCACATCATTCTTATGGCTCCTGATCTCCAAGCCAACTTCCTTTGCTAATTTCTCTTTCAGTTCAATGTATACTTGTTGTGGTTTGGCTTTTGTTATTCATCCAGTTAGATGCTTCATCTTGTTTAGGATGTAAATCCCAAGTAGTTTCTACACCTTTGGGAAAGTTTTAAAGTTATATAATAATATATCTATAATTATGTATTGGTAATTCATTTAATTTCTCAAAGGTTCATCTCTGAACAGGCAAAACCCTAGGCGATGAGCTGTGGCCATGAGCTGTTCTTTTTTTTTTTCTTTAAAAGCTCATGTTAAGTTTTAAGTGGAAAATTGCCACTAGCCCAAGAATGTTTTCTAGCATTAGCAACTCTGACTTTTTGTATTTATAAATGCAGAAATTTACATTAGCACTATGTCTGTGTTTGCATGGGTGGGGACTTCCACTCAAGACCTTGGAGTCTTTATGCTTTTTTGAATATTAGACCATTTGTATACTTGGAAAAAAAATCTGACTTTTTAGTGGGAATTTAACATAAGTATTTTAGTAGGGTTGAAAATTGTTTACAGGGAAACATTCTGACTTGTACACTGATATTTTTGATTTCACTTAAATGGAAAGACAGGACTGTGTTGCACAGTAACAATATGTTTAATATTGCAGGAGAACTCAAACTCATGTCACATGCAATAGTAGGTCCATAGTGCATAAATTCTAAACAGTGAATTTATGACCAAGGAAGAGAATCTGAATTTCTCAACAGAAAAAGGAATTCTCATTTCCCTTGTACAGAACTAGGTTTGTTGTAATGTAGAATAAGTGATGAGCAGGAGTAATACTGACTTTGTTTCTCACCTGCCCCCTTTAAAAGTGGTATTACAAAATGTCTCTACAGTTTTACTTCTGCCTTTTTGTTTCCCCATCCTTCGGATTAAGAATCTAATGCCTCTTCTGTTTCTTTTAGTTTGCTAACCCTGATTTTATGGAATCCATTTCGGATGTAGTTGATGAAGTTATACAGAACTGTCCCATTGATGTCCGGCGTCCGTTATATAAGGTATGGTCTTTCTGTTGTAAGATTAACTTAATTTATTTGGAGACTGAATACCGACATCATCATCATGAAGCATATACATAGTTACCACTTCCCCCCCTATGAGAAATGAGAACTTTGCATAGAAACAAAATTCAGGTTAAACAAAGCACCACTTCTGGATGAAGAGTACTTGATATTTGCTGATTTTCGTTTTTGAAAGAAGGTTTATCTATAACAGCGGCTTGAAACATAGGTGAGTATTGTCCTGAGGAACTGAGGCAGAGGGATGTTATTTGTGTGTGACATCTGTAGTGTGAATTCTTGTATGTGAATATCTTTGGCTTTTGCCAATTTTAAGGGTTACGTCGTGGTCTCACCCCTCTCACTCCCCTCCACTCCCTGCTTTATTAAGCAGTGGTTTCAAATACATGTGTGTGGTTGTTTTTTTTTTTTTGTCATAGTCTTGACTTGTATCTGCCCACTGTCTGCAGTTTTAGCCAGGTATTGAACCCAGTATTAAAGTATACAAAGACTTAAAATCTTTTAGGGGAGACAACAGGCCTGCTTAAACTTTCCCAGGGCATAGTCCAGACAGTACTTTCAGTCGGTGATTCTTTAAGAAGTGAAAAGGAAGGTACAGATAGGCATAACCTATGGCAAGTTCTCTCTGTGTCTGCAGCACACCCTATGTTTCCTGGTGGTTTTCTGCTTGTGCAGCAGCAGTGCCCTTTTGGAAATGACAGCATAAAGTAATAGCATGGAGAAGTTTGCTCACTCGCATAAAAGGTGGTAGTTTTCCCTCACCTGTTGGAATGACCATTAAGTTCCAACTAAGTTGTATCTCAGGGTAATTTGTAACTATTAAAATTTTGCAGTCTCTTTTACTTCAGTAAACATACTCTGCAATCTAGAATGAGACATAGTGCTTCAGAGCAAATCTGCGGAGCAGGTTAAAACCGGAGGTTAAACTACTGAACAAGCTCATACATGGAATGAATTTTGCAGTAGATATCTTCAGTGGCTTCAAGCTGAGGTATGTTGCAGAAGGTTTTAGGAAACTCTTAGTGTCTGGTTGTGTTTAGGGTCTGTGCATCTTTCCTGAAAGACCAAAGTTGCCATAAAGCGATAGCTTCATTGCTTGGTAGGGTAGGGATTAGTACTGACTTCTGGAAAGTGGTATTTAATAATTGAAGTTGTTACTCTTTCCTCATAATCAGCAGGCAAATAACTTTCCCTTGACTTGCCACTGATTGAGACTTTGTTTTTCCATTTTCTGTTTTTCATTACACTTGCTTAATTAAAACAATGTTATACAATTACCTATTGAATGTAATGATAGATGTCAGTAGGTATTAATGCTAATAGTTGATATCATCTTTAAGCAAGGCCACTGCAAAGGGACGAGCATCTCTGTTCTCATTGTTTAAAACGGTGCATAGGTGCAGAAATCCACTCATACTTTCTCTTAGTTTCTGTAGTTTATCAGTCTTGCTTGCCCACAGTGATGCATGGTGGCCAGCTAAGGCCTTGTGCTTTGCAGCTGGGTTTCTATCAAATGTATTTGGATTCTTCTTCAGTGTTCATGCAGAAAATACCTGCAGGTACCCTTCTCGTAGATTATATGTGATATGTAGCCTTTGAAGCATTGTTTTACAACCCATCTTTTGATGTCCCATGGTATTTCTCTTTTTTAGTTTTATTGTCAGTATCCCTGTCTCCCAGTCTGATCAACATCTCTCTTACAAGGCCAGTTATCTTACTTTATGTTGATGTTTGGACCAGAAGGACTTGCAGAAGACTGACTTCTTCAGCCGGATCCCATAGCCTACAGCTGTTCAGTACCAAGCACAAATATTCTTTCACATGTGATGAAGCCTTTTCAATTGTATAATGGTTGCCAGCAATGAACTCTTAATTCCTGTGATTACGCCATCTTAATGTGGTTACTTGAAAGAATTGATTTGTGTTCTTATTCTGTGTGTCTAACACAAAGTTGAGACTTCTGGGTTGCTTCAGATGAGCTGCTTTCTGCTAAGATGGAAGAACATAGGTAGGCTGCTGAATTTGAAACCAGGGGACTTGCATTGAAATTTGAAGAGACAAGGTGGGATTTTTTTTTTAATTTTTTTTTTTTAACAAACCCAGATCTTCAGCAAGTGGAATGAAATTTCAAGTGAGCGCTCAGGTGAAATGATAGAGGAGTAATTTTGGATCTTACCACGTGACTGAAATAATCTGGCATCCTTGCTATGCTGATCATTCCTGTATGTTGAATTCCATTGAAAAATGACCCATCCTGCATGCAGCTGGAAGTGCGATCATGCTTTTGTGGGGCACAGTGAGGTGTTGCATTGCCCTTGGCATTCTTTGGGAGGAATGGTGTATAGTTTGTCTAGTTCTGTTTTTTGGAGAATTCTTTAGCTTCCTTTTTTCTGAAAATATTGTTCCACAGCCTTTCCTTATATCTAGATAAATGTATAGTGTAACTGATATCGCAGAAATGCAGGTAAATTAGAGGGAGAGAGCAATAGCATGATAGGGACTATGGTCTGCAGAAAAACATGGTCCTTCCTCCAGCTTTCAGGTTACTATGAGCATACTACTAAACACTGTGTAACTAATGCACACCCAGCTTGCATCAGTGGGAAACCTCTCCTCTGTGATATAGCCACAACAGTTGCTAGTGTTGAGTGTTTTCAATACTAATTGCTATTTAAAAATCTCTTTTCAACCTGGAAATGCTCTGAAACTTGTCCTAACATTTGTCAGTTAGAGCGTGAGTTTTGGCACTTAGTGTCGAAAGAGTAACTGAATTTAACAGTTGCCTGGTTATATATAGTTATAATAACTTTAAAGGTGGACAAAGGGCTTTCAGAAGTTCTAAAAACTGCTTGAAATTCTAATAAATGATATTTTTTTGTTGGTAACAGGTTCAGAAACTGTCACTCTCGCCCCACATTCTACTTCAGCTCCCTTTTTCCACGTCCAGAGTCTCTCCCCAGATACTTCCAGAGTTTAGATGGTAGCAGGAGATGAGAACAGTATTGGCAGTTTAGAGGTCTGTACCTTCTCCAAATAGATTTTTTGTAAGTGTAGGGTCACTGGCTGTCCCAACAATTCATTTCTTTCAACTTTTCTCTGCTGTGTTTTTGGCAGAAATGTGTGGATGAAAGAACTTAAGATAAGTGACATCTGAAACCAGGTAAATTCTGTCTGAAATATCTCTGAAAGATAGTAGCCAAGCATGTTTAAATAGTCAAGATTCAAATCATGATGGATCAAGTTGCAACATCCTTGACCTCAAACTTTTAAGCTAGCTTCTCAAGGTGAAAACAATTAATGAGATGGGGACTGTAGTGTATTGGCAAGTGTGATGTTTTATTGTAGATAAATCATCCAGATTTTCAGTGGAAGTACAGGTACATGGAGACAGGATTTTAACGATACTGGGTCTTTTCCTTAGAGAAGATGTCTTTTTAGCTGAATTGCAGCTATTGTGGACAGCAATGAACTTGAGGTTGCTGATATGATTAAGATTTAGACTACACTGGTTGTATCAGCATTCTCTTGGAAGGTTAAATTGTTGACTGCCCAGCTCATAACAAACCATACTCAAAGCCTGGAGAGATCTGGGGTGCAGGAGGCTAAAAGGGGTAGTAAATATCCGCCTAACATCACTTCTAACTTAAATTGCTGGTAAATACTTTGTATGAAAACAGCTCCACATGCGCTGCTTGGTGTGTAGATGGCGCTGTCAGATTGCTGTACTGTGTCTGGCTGGACAGCTGCGAGCTACAGGGAGAAACACCACTTATTTGCTGTTATCAACCCTATTCTTGCCTTTCCTCTCCAAAATTGTAGGTATCCTCAAGCGGAAGACTGATAGGGTTCAGCTGACTTTTGCTTATCTGTGCTTCAGCAAAATGACAACTTTTGCTATTAATTACTGAGTGCAGAGCGGGGAGGCTCTGTGGGTGAGGTAAGGCTGGAGAGACTGCCAGGCCATTAGATCTGCATCATATTGGCACCGATGATAAGACATGGGAAAGAAAAGGTATTCCTGCTACTTCAAGTGGAAGCCCCAAGTGATTAACACAGTGTAGCACAGAAGTACTGAGGAGAAGCCCTGTTTCTTCCTATCACAGCTGTAATTAAATTAATGACATTACCTGTGATAGCTGGTTTAGCAGTAGCTCAATACATCTGCAGTATTTTTTGGTTACTTTTGTGTCTGAGTGCAGGCGTATTTCTGCAGAACAGCACGACCATAAGTCATGCTGAAATCTTCTGCTATTACTCGAACTGTTAAATGAACATTGAAAATCATGATTTTAAAGAAACAGAAATTATTTCTTCATCATTAAAGGTCAAACTTGTTTAAAAATTAAAGTGTCTCTCACAGGACATTTACTTCACTGTATATATATTTTTGTTTGATATGTATAATATTTCTCCTTATCCTTGCCATACAATATTGGCAAATATTGCCCTGTTTTAACTAAATTAACAGAGGCATGTAGCTTAATTGATTCACTTGCTCATGAAGTGCTTGGCTTCAGCTTGTGAACCTTCCAGTTTTTACCTATAATAATTTTTACGAACAGTCTTATATTGCTTTCATTACATGTCTCTGGCAGTGTGGTTGTGTCATGTTAAACAACTTCAATTTAGGCTATCATTTGGAAGGAAGGGAAGCTGGGATGTGGTGTTGAAGTTTGTGTTTACCAGAAAAGCAGTGGATGCTTCTCAGTTTGGTGCTGCAAAGTCTGAAGTGTCCAGCTGAGAGTGTGCTTATGCCACATTACAAGGTGCAATATAAAGATGCACAAACCAGTTCAGCACCTGTTGTTTGATAGTGTTGAGTTCTGCAGAAGCTAATTTAACTTTTGGGGATTTTTATGTAAACTTTATTTAGATAGAGATTTGTGTTAGAGTAACTGGGTTGTTTTGTTAGGTAGCTTTATATCTCTGCAGCATTACACTGTACAGGCATAATACCAAAAATGATATGGAGAGATACGCAATATCCTAGAGTTCATAAGAGAAGCAAAGGGTACAGATGAGAAGTGAGATATTTCTTGACAGCCCTCTTGAGATGATTGGTTTTTGCCCTTCCCTACTTTCATTATTTACTTGTGCAGTTAGCTTTTTCAGGTGTGTGGAAGTCTTCATCACTCTCTTGGAAGGGAGCACATTCTTTTGGAACAACTTAAATTTTCAACCAATTAACTATAAAAGTAAAAATCAGGTGGAGCTTTTTTCCATCAGATAGTATGATAATCAGTATTAGCTGTGAAACCTGTGGTCTGCTTAGAGCTGTTAAACCAGCTGAAGCATGTATGAGCAGATTAAGATCAGAAGAAGTCCTGTTTAAAGGAATCGACCAGAAACAGATACTTAAATCCTAAGTTCCTTGATGTCTTTTTCTGGGAGGCCAGAGAATTCCCAGGCAGGCTGAAAACCCAAACATCACTAGTAAGCTTTCTCCACAGACATATTTAGCATGCTTCGTTGTTACGTTTTTTTGTCGAGTAGTTACTGGACTTACCCAGTTATTCTAGAAAAGGTATTTGCTGTGGGGACTGGTTTCTTGGTTGTTTTTTGGGGGTTTGTTTTTTAGTTTTTTTGTCTGACTGTCTTTTCCCACCTTCATTGGGTCCTTTTTAAGTGGTGGGTGTGGTGTTTGAGGGGTGGGGAATGTGTACAGATTCTGCTTTCACTGTGAGTCAGGAGGATTACCTGGCTTCTGACCTCCTTGCAGAAGGCTGACCTACTGAGTTGTTATAACTTACTGAAGCCTGTATGTGAGCAGGCTTCTACTAAAGAGTTTGCACAGATTTGGCCCAGTGCTGACAAGAAGTACAGGGAGCAGAGGAACTCATATCCATCTTATAATGGCAGTTACTTATAACCAAAATTCTGGATATGTCCAGATATATGATAATGACATGCCTGACCTTTTGAACAAGTATACCCTAGTGCTTCTGTCCTCCTTGACCAGTATTATTGTTAAACTTTCTTCAGTGTGTAGAAGTACTTGAGTAATCATAATCTGAAGAAGGTGTAACCTCTAAGCTTCTAACCCTGAAATGATAAAAGATCCTCCCAATGTTACTGCTAACTCTGTAGTTGCATGAGTTGGTTTCGGATGTATTCAAGCAATTATTCTCAGGTGTATTCTGAAATCTATTTTTAGCGGTAGCATTGTCCACTTTATGGAGTATGTTTGAAGTTTAATTTGCTTTGAATAGAATTACTGCTTTTGCCGTCTTCGCCAACTTCATTATCTCCAGGTAGTATTTTCTGATGGCATCTTTTTAATTGCTATTTCATCACTCAGGTTGGTGGTTGTTTTGTGGGTGGTTTTTTTTGTGTTTTTTTTTTTTTTTCCCCCCCATTAGCAATTTTCTTTCCCCATGTGGAGTGCGTGACCACTTTGAGGCAGAGGAAGAGATGTTTTTGTGTGTGGGAGGAGCAGGGGAAATCTTCCTACTTTAACTTCCAGACCAACTGTGGTTTCTGGCTAGTACTTATAAGTATGGCTCCTTTTCTCTTCTCTGTCCTCCTCTTTTGGGAAATATTTCAGTAATGTTGCAGAGATGTATGCTTTTCTTTTAAGTACACCTGCCTTGTTATGCACTCTTTTATGCTGTAGATAATCCAAAGCTGTGAAGAAATGAGTTTTTCCTACTGTAATGGTTTTTACAATGTGCAGAGATTTTTTTTTTTTTCTCCCCATGAATAAACAAACAACTTTCTTCTCACTTTCCAAGTTACTAACAAGAATTTCCTTGTTATCTGTTGCTTAAAATCCAAGCAGTTACTTCTGCACCTTGCAAGTTTGAACGCTTATTGTGCATGCCTTTGTCTCTTCAGATCTGTGTGCAGTCTTGCTGGCTGAAAACAGTAGTTCAGGGATTCTTTCATTATGTGCACATTCTTGGTCTGCAGTGTCAAAAACTATTAGTGAGAGATAATCCTTTGACCTGTGTATAATGAACTCTTGATCTTGGTTGAGTTCCTTGTGGACATGCGTCTAAGGCATATAAGTGGTTTTAGTAAGTGCTAATTCACACTTTGGTTTGCAATTGCAGCAGTATGCAAGGGCACACATGCAGTTTTGTCACATAAAGTTCATTTTTCTGATTATACACTGCATTTTTCTGCCACCAATGTTATGTTCTAGGGTTCCTGTTTTGAATTCCCCCACCTTTGAAATGATTTCTGCATTAGTCTATGACCCTGCAACATTATCAGAATTAAGGATGGGACATTCTAAAACCTCTGTTTAGAATCCCAAGTACAAGTCCAGGCTAAGAGGCTTTTGGTTCTGCTCTGAAAATTTAGTAATACCAGGCAAGCAGGTATAAATAAGAAAAGTGAAAAGGCATTGTACCTTTCTCTGTACTGCAGTCGTCTTTGGAGGTGTGGTACCTTTTTGAAGAATCATTGGACTTGTTGGTTGCTATGGTTAGAAGTTTGACTCTTTAAAAAAAAAAAAAAAAAATTCTAGGTAAGTTTACAATTTTTAGAAAGACACCAACAGTAATATGATGAGGCTAGAACCTTATTTGGGATCAGGGCTAAAACTGGTTACTACGGGCATCCCTGGGAAACTTGTTCATGTAGTGTCTTATTTCTGCTGCTCTGCACATGTAGGGTACTATCTCACCATTTTAATGGAATCTTTCTCTTTAGTAATAACATGTTCTACATAAAACTCTTCTTCCAAAGGGGAAAAAAAGAAATTGGGGGACCATAGACCTCCTATGGAAATTGAGTGAAGCCTAAGCAGAGCTTAAGGTTCTGTGTAGCTTGTCAGCTTCCTAATGATTATAAGATCCAAACAGTCACCCCTGCAGTGTTGTCTTTTGGGAAACTTGCTTGAAGATGGATTTAAAGAATGTGTCTTTAATTTCTGCACAGAATGTGGTCCTCTCAGGAGGATCCACGATGTTCAGGGACTTTGGACGACGACTGCAAAGGGATTTGAAAAGAGTAGTGGATGCAAGATTGCGACTTAGTGAGGAACTCAGTGGTGGTCGGATAAAAGTAAGTAAGCATTTCAAGTGCATTAATTACATCAGTAGCGAAAGAAATAAAGTTCAAAATTTTCACCTCAGTAGCGAAAATGCAGTGTTGTAAAATGAGCAGCGTATATGTATGTGTTGTTAAATGTGTTGGTAGCCTTGCAATGTATGACATGTTTTTACGGGAATCTTAAAGTTACTGTGAGCCGTTTCTAAGGGCAGTTCTGGTATCTTCTAGGAGATACGTGATCTTAGCAGTAGGCATGAGGGATTTAACTGTTGTGTCCTTCAGCATACTAATCGGGAAGAGTTTTATGACTTGGTCTCCTAGGGAACATGGCAGACTGAGTAATAAACGTGAGATAGTGATGTGAATGGAAGGGTGAAGATGTCTAGGTGTGAGCATTTTCGGTTTGTAAGGAGCTTGCCAGAAAATGTAAACCCAACTAAACGTGAACTGTTTTTCTTAGCCCAAACCAGTTGAAGTTCAAGTGATAACACATCACATGCAACGTTATGCGGTTTGGTTCGGTGGTTCCATGTTGGCTTCAACAGTAAGTCTTTATCACAATTGTTATTTTTTTTTTTTAATTGCATGTTGTGTTCTGGCTATATTTGATCTGAGTATAAGTCTTAAACCAGTTCATTGTGACAGCCTAAACTGTGTCACATTCTGGAATCCTTACCCAACTTTTATCTCAGTAAAATTTGCACGGGGCAAGTGGGAGCTTTACTTGAGTAAGGATATAATGATTTGACATAATTCTGAGGTTTTTATACAATAGTTGCAATTTAGTCCCTTTATTCTTGAAGTCAGCACTAGAGGTTAGATAGGACTTCAGGAATATAGGATCCAAATCAATGATCTTAAACATGAAAGAGAAGCAAATACAAGAAAATGGGAGCAATTCCCGTCTACAAAGTGGGAGTTCTTATTGCTGTCTTTAAAAGCAGTCTTCTGGCTAGACAAACTTTTCTTGATTAATTGTATTCATATCCTAATATTTCTTCTTTTATTCTGTTTCAAAAATGTAATGCCATATCATAAAGATGCAATCTGCAAAAATGTTAAGGCATTAGTTTGTTGTTTTTTCTACTTGATGTATTCTTATGCTTTTGAGGGGATTTGTTTTATGTTTTCATAGCCAGAGTTTTTCCAAGTATGTCACACCAAGAAAGACTACGAAGAGTATGGCCCTAGTATTTGTCGTCATAATCCTGTTTTTGGAGTCATGTCATAATGCTCGTCTAATGGAAACAAGATCTCTGATATCTTGCTGGTGAAGAAACTCATGTAATGCAGAGGAAGGCAGCAGATACTGTAAATACTGAAGCAAGATGTGGTTAACTCTTCGAAGCATTTGGAACACTACCATGCACTAAAGCACAACTTACAGCCCCAAGTCATTTCAGTAAAAGCCATTTCTCTGCTGACTACTTTAAAGCCTATCCTTCTTTCTTCCTAAATGTGAGGTAATTGAAAATAGGTAAGTCTTGGTTTAGGAGGTTGTGCAAATACTACTGAAACTGAATCTAGAAGAATAAGGCAGCATTTTACTGCTTGTGGAAAGATTTAAACCTTTCCCACTTGTGCCCTGATTTTGCAATCAGATCTTTAGCAATGGAGCACTAAATACCACATTGCCTTCAGGGGAGTTGGAATGGATGCAGGTACCTGCCCAAATGGATTAGATTGCAGGATTGGGACTGTACTTTGTAAATGTAGGTTTTTCATACCATTTTGTATTTTATGATATTGGTAGGGTGAATTGATGACTAGTTCTAAGCACGAACAGCTGTCAATGTCATGGAGCGATGTTACGCGTTTCCAGGTGTGAGGCATGTATTGGAGTTGTGCTGGTATTTTTTTTGGAGAAAAATAAAAAAAAAGCCATGTATGCTAGAAACTGATCTGTTCATGTTTGGATGACACAAGCTAAGCGATTTACAGTATTGTATGAAGTTTATTATAGCCACTGTTACTTTGTTCTGAATTTTCTGAAACTGTTTTATAGAAGATGACGTTTTGTTTTGATGTTGGTGAGTGGTGGATGACGCACGGGCCTTGCACCAGTGAAATAAAAGCTGTTAACATCTTTATGAATGTTTGTGGTAGTCCTGATTTACATACTCCTCCACTTTATCTCACAAAGTTTCAAGTTTCTGTGAATGAAAGTTCCTGAACATCTGGGCAACCTGTTCCAGAGCTTAACTGTCCTATTATGGGTACATGTTCTTGTGTTATGGACACAGTGTTCTTCTATGGTTTAGGTCTAAATAGAGTAGGAAATCCTACTTAGTCTGTCTGTGCTGATACGTATCTGATCTCTGTTAGCAGAGGTTTTGTATCAGTTTGTGTAACCCAAGAAGAATTTTGTAAGACACATCAATTTGGTTTTAACTGGCATGGAGGGATTGAGACCAAGCAATTATTTGTTCATCATAAATTAGAAATTAAATAAAATGGGACTCCGTGACTCAAGCCTGGTTCTGAATGCTGTTGAATTTAAAGCTAAGATCTCAGGAGAAACACATTGAAGCATACTTTGCTCAATCCTCTCCCTAAGAAAAAAATGGGTAATCCAATATAATGTGTACTGTTTCAGCTTGTTCCAGTGTTAGATCAGCTTGTCTACGTTTAAATCTATGTTTCAAGTTTGTCACTGCACTGCTGGCTACTTAGGTTTTTGGCCTGTACAGCAGAATCCAGAACCATGAGAGCAACGTAGCTGGCATCGGGCTTCAGAGGAAGATTTACACGTTCAGTGCACTGAGTAAGCGTGGGCTGAAGCACTGGCAGGCTCTCTTGGTGCTAAGGAATACTGGGAATGTGGCGTAGTTGCATGTGGCCTGCAATCAGTTTTAGCCAGACATTGAGATACCTTAGAGTTAGCAGGAGGTGATAGTTTTGCTAAACGCTTCTGACATAATGCATGGGCACCCATTTATTATTTTGGGAGGGGGAGGGGGGGCGCAGGATGGGGAGTGACTTCTTTCTAAAAGTAAGCAAAACTGGTGTTGAAAACAAGTAAGGAAATGTGCTCATGTTCACTCTTCCTAAAACAAACAAACAAAAAAACCCAAACCAACATTGATAGTAAGAATACTAATATAGGATGTTCGAATGTCCTGAAGCTGAATTTCCCTGTTCTTCAACTTTTTTGGACGACTGACCTACCTGCCACACTACAGACCACGTGAGTTTAAAAAAGTCATTGGACGGAAAAATAGTCAAGAAGAGATGTGTCAGAGGACAAATACAAATGTGAGTTGCTAGGCCCTTCTGTCTTGCTGAGTACTGTTGGGCTAATTTAAACTTGTTGGCAAGTAAACTTGCCTTTTTCAGTTATGTTTTATGGATTTCTTGCAAATAGTGAATGAATAACCCCAATGATCTGTGAACAGCAAGTTGAAAATGCTTCCCGTGCCTTCTCTTTTGAGGACTCACCTGCGAGAAGGAGCATGTGCATTGGCTTTGAATGCTCTTGGAGAGAGGAAGGAATTGAACCCAAGACTTAAAGCCAGAAGGGCCAGCAGGTATCTAGTCTACCTCCAGACACTAACACATCAGCAGTTATTAGTGTGTGCTTCTGCAAAGAGTGATTTCTTGAGGAGTGCTCTCCCTAAACCTAATGCATCAGGGCAGATTTCTGCAGACTGGTGAGGGTTGTAGTTTCCTGCTTTAATAGCTGTTGTTGAAAGTGTTGTGGTCCTGCTTTGTCACTGGAGAAGGCTCTGGTGATCGCAGGACACTTCTGTGAGATGTTTTGGCACACTACCCTTGCAGAAAACTCCCCCCACCCTGTTTTCTTGAATGCGATGATCTGTTAGATTGGCTTACCATGTTTGGTAAAACTGCAAATTTACTGAATAGAACAATGAACCTGGACCTAAACTCATCTTGAGCTTTGCTGCTGGTTGCTTAATGTGTCTTGTGAAGTCAGTTCCTCTGGTTTGGTTTTTTTTGTTGTTTTGTTTTTGGTTTGTTTTTTTTGTTTGTTTGTTTTTTAATTGGCTTGTAAAATGTCTTGAAAATCTGTTGAAAAGCACTGTAAAGGTCTAGATTAACAGCATTGCTTCAGTGGTGGGACTGCATAGAGACAGGGTGTAGGTAAGCTAAAGTGCAGCAAGAAGTTCAGTCTGATCTGCATAGTTATAATTGGGGCTTCTGACTTTAAGGGCTTATAATACCATGTGTCCATTAGAAAAGGGGATTACCTATCTGCATCAAGCAATTTGCAGATGATGTGTTTTAGCCTTGATTGACTCAAATCAAGTGAAAGTTAATGCTCTAGAAGTGGAAGGTGGTGTTTCCTGCTACCGATCCTCTGAGCCTTCTCCTTTCTTTCAGTAGTGTTTAATAGCAACTTAAGGCTTTTATGAACCTGAAGAGCATTGTGCATATGTTCAGTTTGGCACTTTCAATTAACTACAATTAGTGAAGTCTTGATGTGAACCGGAGTACTGATCTTTCTGTAAATAATTCATTCTTTATGATCACTGGGTTCTCTCTCATCTGGAAAAATTACTGTTGTGCCAAACAAGCATTGGAGATGGAACAAGTGAAAGCCTTATTTAAAACCACCAGGGATACCGAGCAGAGATGTGCAGCCTCCTGCTTAATTGAAAAGTGCATTGCATAGTATTAAAAAGCTCTGTGCAGTGGCTGTTAGTTGTTACAATGACTGAAAGCTCAGGTAAAACTATGGCAAAGGCATAGCCAGTTACTGCATTTTCATATGCTGATCTTTAGCAAGAGCATTTTTGCAAAAGGTAAAGAAAAACACAAAGAAAGTAGCGAAGGGGAGTGTCCGTATAATTTTTCAACAGTGCAGTTTAAGTAGCGTTTGTGTTCTGCATCACTCTCCTGCCAGGCAGATGAAAGGCTCCGGAGCCAGCCTAAGAATCTGTCTGCTGCCTTCAGCTATTGTGGAAGTAGAGGTCAAGCTAAATCAGGACGTTTTGATTATTTTTCAACTTTCCCTCTGGTGAAATTGGGAAGAAGAGGGAGGGCTTTGTAATTCCTCAGAGATTTAAATGAGACTTTCATTTTTTACCAATACGTTACAATAAAAGCTAGATGGTGTACTGGGGAGAGGCGTCGGGTTCGTAAGTACCCGTAAATAATTAAACAAACCTTCTGTCAGCTCTCCTGCTTCTCTAGTGCTATTTCCGTTTAAATTCTCCTGAGTTCAGTTGATGAACGCAACTAGGTTATGTTATTAGTCATTGTTTCTTACCTGTGTCTGGTTTGAAGTTTGGTGCTGCTTTGCTTTATGGTCCCAGGAGCTTGCTACACCTTCCCAGTTACATCAGCTATTCTAAAATTAAAGATTTCACATTTCCCAGCAAACATGACATCTGGTGTTACAAATGGAATATATGGAAAATCATGAAGGAATTTTTTCCTCATTTTCAATTTATCTTCCTCTGTAATTAGGGCAAGGAAGTGACAGAGCTGCCAGTAATGGGAGGTGTTTAACCCTTTGACAGTACAGGAAACACAATGAGCAGATGTGAATTTGAAAAGTCAGAAAATAGAGGGTATTTATGAGGATGATTACCACCATACATCTTGAGTTTCTGATGCCTTTGCAATGTGCATCTCCGCTTTAAGAAGTGGTGCCCTATTGTGTCTGTTGTACGGCAGTAAATAAAGGAGAGTGTAGTCTAACTGGGAGGCTGCATTCATCTCAAGCAATTTGTCAGCGATTTGCTGTGATATTGTTTTTCTCGCACCCTATGGGGTAATGACGAGAGTTGTAGCCGCTTTTACAAAGGGAGAATTGTTCACTGGCTTTGACAAGCG
Organism: Cariama cristata; assembly: GCF_000690535.1. Lineage (NCBI taxonomy): Eukaryota > Metazoa > Chordata > Aves > Cariamiformes > Cariamidae > Cariama > Cariama cristata. Next base: position 17,948 of record NW_009597814.1, on the reverse strand, counting down.
GTACATACTGTATATGAAAGAGAGATACACTTTTAATGTAAACCTGTATTGCTTGTAATTCTATTGCTACTGGTAATCTGTAGTTCGGTGCAGGAGGCAGATGCTTTAGGTAAGTTCCAGTAAGGATGTAGTCAAAATAGAAGCCATGTTGCTGAGGGGGCGGATGCCTCCCCAGCCCCCAGAGTAGCACAGAATTGGCAGCTGGGTGGTAAGAGTCCCCTGATCTGGACTTAAGATGACTGAAGTTAATTTATGAGCAGGGACAGCACCAACCTCTAGAAAATACTAGGCATGACTGTGTCCTAATTCTTGCCCTTTCTCTGGAGCATCAAAGTGCTTTAGGGACACTTTGGATCCAGAAACAGGATGCATTCCTGGGGGGGTGGGTTGTGTTACCTGCCCTTTGGAGTTCTCTAAGTTGGTGGGGCCCAGTCTTTTTAATATGGCAGGTGGTGCCTGCCTCTAAGGTGCTGATCTTGTGGTAGGAACAGCTGCTGAGGAAACATCAGGTTGAAGTGGCGTTTCCTGTTTTTGAAGCCTATTCCGCTAGGAGAGGATGCAAGAGACTGGATCTAGCATCCAGGACTGGAGTGGGCAAGTTCTAGTTTCTACGTTTGAACTGTTTATGCATTTGCAGTAGTACTCATTGGTTAAAAGCACAAGTGACTCTTGGATCAGTGATGAGATTCTTGAACACTGCATTACCTATCTGAGTATAATAGCTAGGCTCCAAATTATGTTTCCTTTTAAGCTTTTTCTTTCTGGTCCCATATGCTGTATATGCTCTTAGGCTGCAGATAAGCAAGGTTTGAGCAAACGCTTTCGGCTTCCTTGGCTCTTATTTTGCAGGGTGAAAACAAAATGTTGACAACGTTAGTGTGGAGAATATAAGGAAGAGATGATGAGAAGAGTAGTCCTTAGTAGCACTTGGTGTATGGTTTGTGGTGGTTTCTCTCCATTTTGGACTGGGTCAGCATCCACTACAGTTTAAGTACTCCTAACTTCTTTCCAAAGAATTGCTGGAAATCTATTTCCGCCCTTTGCTTGATGGTTGATTGACATAAGTGGCAATTTATGACAGATTTCTTTCAGTAGTTTTAATTTGTACATCCGGTCAGGTACTCTTGAAGACGAACAATTGGTGCAACAAATACGCAAAGTGAAAGTAAAAATCCTGATGTTTCTAGGCTGTGTATTCTGATGCTTATTAATTGTGTTTCTTGTTTAATAGCCTGCATCACTGGCCATGCTATCGCTTTTACTGTGGCTTGCTTGCAGAATATTTTACTACACTTGTTCATCTAGTCATATGGTATGTCTATAATGCATTAGATGATATTGGCAATTAAAGGATTACAGCTAGGATATAATTATGGCCCTGTGGAATAAAGTTTTCAAATTATTCTGCTGCAGTCTATAATTATACTGTGTGTACCCTGATGCCAAGGATTAATAGAGGGATTACAAACTGTTTTCCTGTAACGTCCGTTTCACGGATATGCAGTTTACAATTCACTGGCTTTAAGGAGCTAGTGGCCTCTCATGGGAAGTGCTATTAAAAGATACTGTCCAGTGGAATGTTTTGTGGTACATTAATGCTCGTTTCCCTCCCTCTCCCCGAGTTTATCATGCGGTGACTGGTCAGGGTAGCTCAGATCTTGAGTAGACAACCCTTAAGGAAGTGAAAACAGACAAGCTTCAGTAGACAGCCTTGCACTGTTAAACTTGCTCCTCTTTTGCACTCTTCCTTCACATCAGAGACGTCTCAGCTAGGTGTTCTGGATTCTCCATCTCTGTGGAATGGAGATGGGAGCCTTCATGATCTGTTGTTACATATTACACAAGTAGTCAGATTTCAACATTTTATTTCTGTATATCTGAAAATTATTTAAGAATCTCTGCTATCAACACTTCTCTGAAGAACTGCAGTTGTATTTTATGAAGATAAACCAATGTTGATGATATTTAAAATGGATGAGGATGTAACTAAGGATCGTCTTTGAAGTAGCAAAATAGCACTGAACTGTTCGTTGAATCCCCAAATAGGAAACTTAGTCTTCTTTCTGCCAAATTACAAGTAGTAAACTAAATGCCATTTAATTTTCTCTGAACGTGGATGACTCTAAGGGTAGTATCAAACCTTATATTAACTTCAGAATGCAACGTCTTGCTTCCCGTGTCAGTTCTGAGTCGTTATAGCAATGCTTGTTAAACTGAATGTGCTCAAAACCCTTCTTTGGCACTGAGACCAACTTGCATGAAACAGCCTGTTCTTACTAAACTCTCCTGACTTTGCCAATAAAGTGACCACATGGGGACTGCTTTTTGGGCTGGTCTCTGGACTGTGTTGATTCCTGAGCTGTGCTCGGGCGTTAGTTGGCTCAGTCACAATTGGGCATGGCCAAAATGGTACCGTGGATCATGTTTACAGTTTAACAGCGTAGCTGATGGCACTCCAGTGCCTGGGAATGTTCCTTGGCACTGTTTGATTTACCAGCATAAATTGAACCTGTGTATTTTCAGTGGCAGAGTGATGCCAAATATTTCAGACAGGCCATTTTATTTTCTTAAGGCTGCAGATCTTTGTCATGCTCTTTTTTACATGAATCTGATTTATGTGTTAGCAGAATGCTTCTACTATAGTAGCTGAAGAAACATGAGCCTTGGGCTGTCAGATAACAATGACAAATAAAGATTCTCCAGTTTGTTTTGAAAAAAATCAGAATTTTTTTTTAAACCAGTGTTATGGTTCTTAAAGTCAGAGTAATATTTAAATGTCTAAGTTGTACATGTGTAAGAGTACAGGTCAACTTATACTCTTAACTTTCTATAGCATGGGGTCGTGGGTTTTGCAGTTTTCCATGGTTAACAGTTTTTTTTTCCTTTAGTCTTGTCGCTGTTTTGCATGAGTTGCCATCATGTAACCTCAGTAAGGCTCTCATTAGAGATGTATCTAGCATTGAATTTGTCTGAGAATCTTTCCTCCTGGTGCGAGCATGTGAGAAGGAAAAAGAACCCAGCTTGACATTTACATTTCTCCGGATGGCTTTACGGAACTATAAATCGAACAATTTGTTCTGGAGTATTGCCACAAATAAGGCCTGGCAGCTGGAACTAGCCTGCTATGTGCGTTGCATGAACATTAAAGCTCTTATGTCTTTCTCTTCAAGCAGAAGCTGCTTTGAAATTGTAGTCAGAATTCTTCTTTCTTCTTTTATGTCTGTATGATGCTTTCCCTGTTCTTCCCTGTCCCGTTTTTCTTCCATCTTCGACCTAAGAAGCTTGCATGGATTTTTTGATGAAATGATTAAATTAACAAAAAAGATTGGCTGTGACAAAATGGCACTTTTCAATTGAAAGGGGAAAGATTTTTGAGCAACTCTGCTAGGAATAGTTTCTTTGCCTAGTCATTTTTCAGAGCAAGGAATATAATTCCCAGTATTTGGCAAGATGCAGTGTTTTGAACCTATGCACTCCCAAATGGGTCAAAGTTAATGAAATTGTAAAGCAGAATTAAATACGCTGCTAAATGCAGTTGCCAGCATGGTTTGCATAGCAGCAAAATAGCATTGAAAAATAAATTGTTAACATCAGCAGATGACAAGTTTAGTGGTGTGATTTTTTTCAAAGGCTAGCATTGCTTGCTTTTTCATAGGCTAGGTTGTACACTCATAATAAAACCCAAAGAAAGCAAATCTTTCACAGAATAGTGGTTTAAATCTGTCCTGTGAGTTAGAGGCACTGGGTGGGTCATGAGTACTCCAAAGTCTTAATAACTGAAGGTAACACTGAAATGAATTCACCTTTTCTCTTCTGGGACTAAATGTAATTGGGCAACAGATCAGTACTATCATCAGTTAGACTGCACAGATACAAATATCCAAAAAATTACACTAAGTAAATTGCAGCAAAGCCAACTCAGTTCTTTCCCAAGGGAAGGTCTGCTTGTTCCAGTCATGATTTGCACCACAGGCTTTTATAACAGGACTGCAAAAATCTTAGAAAAATTGTATTAGAGTAGGATCAGCCACCTTTAAATGCATTAGGCTTCCAGCTGTGAGCAATTTTATCCTAGAAGCCCAGTGAGTTTTGTGTAAGGTTCCTAATTTTCTTAAAATCTTTCTTTAATGATGTCTATTATTAAAGCTATTTCTTCCTCCTGGGTGTGTACAGAGAACCAAGCAACTCGTGATTAAATGCAGGTTGAGGTCCCGGCCATCGCACTTACTGATTCATGAGCCATTGTGTCTCCAGAAGCAAAAAGACAATTATGCTCCAGAGAGCACACTTTAATTGTTCAAATAGGTACATTAAACTTTTACACTTCAAGAATAAATTATGTGGAAGTAGATTTGCGTCTTTGCAGCTACTTTTTATGGGCTCCGGCCACCACTAGAAATCCACGGGCGGATCAGCCACCCCACTGAGATCACTCGGGTGGCTTCTGACATGTCCTGTGCGTTGGTGCTCACAGGTTGCCTTTTTCAGGATTACGTTTTGGCTTCTGCCTTCAGGGGGATGATTCTGTAGCTTCTCGAAGTAGCTGTCATTTCAAGTGAGGTGGCCTGAATTAAGCATTTATGTTTTTTTTAAAACGCATGTAAGAAAAGAAAAAGGCTGGCTAGAGTGTTAAAGAAATCTCTTTACCCTAGGTTTCCTGCAGCAGAGTCTCAGACTTCTGATCTTAGAAAAATAATTGATTTATTTGGATGGGACAGCAGAATGACAGCTCCAGCTGGGTGCCTACGGAGAGGGATCCCGAAACAAAGAAACCCTGGGTTTTTAAACTCTTATAATCTACGCACCCCTTCTCCATGCGCCCTTCACGCGCCTCTTGGTCCAATTCGTGGTCTGGGGGCTCAACTGTTTCTCTTTGGTTCTCCACCTCCGAACTCCTGACAGGCCATTTGTTGTCCTTATCTCGATGGTTTGCCGCTTCTGCTGACAAAGTTTCCTCCTTATCTTCTTCCAGACCCCCGCCCTGTAGCCAAGCAACCAGGTCAGGATGAGTTTATGATATATGACATGGAATTCCTTCTCCTGCTAACTAATGCTAACTGAAGTTATTCAGACAAAAGAATACATTTAAAAGAATAGAGTAGAATTAAAAAGTTAGGTTGATTAAACTTATTCTGTAACATAGAGTGGAAAAAAAAATAGCATAGAAGATGGCTTGGTTACTGTATGTTATCATCAGGCAGAAGTGTAATAAGGCACAGCTCTCATGAGCTGGAGAATGAACATAACAGGCAAGAGCACACATACAGTGTGGACAACAAAGTAAAAGCCACCTTTCTTTAAGTGAGGCAAGTTTAAAATACATTAGAATAATCCATTTTCCTTGTTCCTCCCATTCTGGGCTCTGCTGAAATTCCCAATAACATATCCAAGCAGCATCAGCTATGAGATGATTTCGGGATTGGCACAACTGGGAGCTGAACTGCTATCAGTTAGACCATGGGAAAGGCATGGTCCTTGAGCAGAACCCTGTTAGCTTTGACTGTCCCAGAGTGGTACTGGTTTAGTAAACAAGACTTGAGGATTCACCATGGGCTACTTGGTGCTTTCTTAGCCAGATTAGATCAGTCTGAAAAACATTTTGATTAAGCACTTTTTCATGAAATGAGTCTTTTTTTTTTTAATGTGGAAAACAAAGCATTTCAATCCCCAAACTACTGAAATTGTTCTCTTCCAAATGATGCTAATATAAGTATTATAAGTTAGGTATGACCGTTAATCTGCACTTTCACTATGGTTGGCTCTGGCTGGGTTTACCAGGCAAGTGCTTCCAGGATTTCTCACCATTTTTGTTTCCACTTTTTTTTGTTTGTTTGTTTTAGTTTTTTGAGGATATGTTTTCATTTCATTTGAGAAATTCGTTTGAGAATTTGAGAAATCTTCTCAAAAGAGTTTGGTCAAAGTGCTCTTTTGGTTTTGTGGGCAAAACTCCAATAAACCTAATATCTTGACCAATATTACGTACTGTCAGAGATGCACTCAGCATACTACCAGCATGCTTCACAGCAATCATTAACAGCAGATACTAAATTTCTTCAATCCAGATGATCTCTGATATTGTCATGGGAATGGTGAACGCTGACTAGGAGGACAAACATATGGCAGCCTGGCATGCTGGCATGCCTGGTCAACACTAGCATCTCTTGCTCTTCCACCCCCCCCTTGTCAACCACGCTGTCACAGTTTTTCAGCTCTCTGGGCAGCTCTGTGAAGGGCAGCAGAATGAAGATAGATGTGAGCAAATCCACCTGGAAGGGGATGTATTATGAAAAACTTGTCACTTCGCATCCATTCCTTCTGAAGGTGTCAGCTTTCAAGTGAGGAAAACAGTCCTCACGTTTGATATTCTTGGTTCCTTAGTGAATATTCAAGTAACTCACTGGTGCATGGTGAGAAAATGGGCTTATAATCTTGAGATGAGGTGCTATTTTTTAGGACAGAATTCATCTGTTCCACTTTATGATTCTCAAAGATACCTAAATCTGAGCTCATCAGTTTGGGCTCCCTTTATGATCCGAGGAGAGAAGTATGCACCCCTGAGTGCAATTCACACAGGTCTAAAATAGGTCAGATGAATGACTCCGTGGCACTACCTGTTTCTTTCCATGAAGTTAGATCAAGATACGCAGCTGAACTTAAGGTGAGAAGAGTTTTCTTCCCAGAAGCTCAATTCTGTGTCACAAGCTCAGGCTCAAATTTACTGGTGGTATATCTGGTCTCCGATAAGAACAGACGTTTGCTAACCCTTCTTCAGAAACGCTGGACTTTTTCCGAGTCTGAGAGCATTAAGTTAGGACTAAAACCTCTGAAAGACTGAGAAAAAAGGCATACTCGTAGAAGCAAGGAAAGACCCTGCGTTTCTTAATGAAATTTCTAGTGATGTTTTCATGTTGTCCTAAATTTGAGTCTATTCAGACATCCATTTACTGATTACCAGCTGATAGTAGCACTAAATTGAGTGTAACAGTTACAATCAGATAAACTGTGAGTGTTTATTTTTTCCATGCATCCTTTCCACATTATGCAGTTATACTTTCTGATAGTGTATTTTAACTGCCCAGTGTAGTTTGTGTGAGTCTGAATATTACATATTTTCAAAGGCGCTGGGTTGATGTGCAGCGTCGGAGCGGAGAAGGTTCATTTCACATTGCTGTTGTTTGTGACAGTACTGCTTATGTTTAAAGATCTTCTTTTGACATCTTTGAAATCATCTTACTCCTGGACTGTAGCTGTTCTTGGATCCTTCCTTGTTTGTGTTTCATGATTCTGCTTTTAAAGTTATTTTTCTTCATATCTTCACTGAGCTATCAACATCTCTTCCTTCTAACAAGCAGTGCTGCAATGACTTGCTATATTGTGATTTATCAAGTGCTAGGGATATCGACTAAAGCGTTTATTATAGCTTTATAGTTCAATAACAGGGAGTTCAGATTCCGGGATTCTGTCTTATTATCCCAAAGGCAGCTGTTAGTTCATCAGTGTTTGTCATTCCCGTTCCCAGGTCTGTATCTGTTGCCACTGAAGGCAAAGACTGAACTCCTAAATAAATAGCTTTATAAATTCATTTTGTATCATTTGGGATTGCTTTAACCTTTTCCAAAACAAGAACCAGAGCTTCTAAGAAAAAGCAGACAGAAGAGGAGGAGGACAGCAGTGTGTTAGAGTTTAAATACGTGCACACTGAAAAAAGATGAGGACCAAAAGCCTGAGCAACCCCGTGGGTTGAGGGAGGGCAGACAGCTCTCCAGCAGAGCCTGTTTTATCGCTATTTGTTTGCTGAGTAGATACTAAGATGGAAGGTGCCGTAGGGTTGAAGGGGCACTGTTACCTTGAGCCTGAGCTTTTGTTTTTATTTTAATCTTGATGGGAACTATTAGACGTGAGACAGCCATGCCATGGCTTTGCCGTGTGCGGCCTTTTCAACATTTCCTTATTGAAATCTCTGATCGCCTATGGTATTGATGAAGAACGTGACTAGTATTGACAGGGCTTTGAACGACAACACCCAGCTCAGTGGTCCTTCTCATGTTCTTCCACAAAGCAGGTGGTGTGGTGCTAAACGTCTTGGTAAAAAAGCTGTGCTTTGGTTCCTGTGGTGTCAGCTAAAGTCCTTGTGTGATCTGTTAGCTGTTGGTGTAGCATGAGCAGAAGTAAAGAAGAACTTGGAAGTCCCAAGTATTCCCGTCAAATAAATTTTAAACAAATAAATGACTAGTGCCAAATTCATTGACCCACAGTTCAAAAATCACATCTTTTAGCCAGTCTGAAGCATCACCTGTGGTCAGCTTAGCACTTGCTGTTTAGGACATTTGGACAACTGCAGCTCGGTCATGTTTTCGTTGTTACTATAAAACTGAACGCAGTGTTTCCACTCCCTGGTCTCAGCTGCCGTATGATGTTTGTTACCGTCTATCATTCAAGCTATTGAGCCGCACAATATCCAGCTATTTGTCTGGCATTGAAAATTACTGCTAAGTGTCCTGTTGTTTCAGCCATGTGTGCTTCTCGTAAGGTCATTACTGTACGATCCGCTTATGTTCTGTAGTGAACAGCAGCAGTTGCTGTTGACATCAGACTGCTGTAAGTCAACCGTCTCCAAATTTTCAGGCACATCCCAAGCTCCTCGTCACAAAGACATGATTCAAATGGTGGACGTAAGTTAACCCATTAAGAATGACTCCAAAGAAGCAAAAGGCATGTGCTGTTACCTATGCTTATTTGTACTATAGTACCTGCTCTTCAAACCATGTCATGAATTGTATGGTTAAAAAAGATGTACTTGTAAGAGGGAACAATATATTCCCTGTCGCAGGAATAACACCCTCCGCTTACATGTGAGTTTCCTTTTTGCAAGTCAAGAATTGTACGAAGTGACTAAATATTTTCATGACTCTTTCTCAGCTGGAGGAACAGAGGCAGAGGACAGTAAGTGACTTGCTGTAGAGTGTAGAAAGGATCGGTGGTGGTGGTAAAAACAGAGCTAAAGTATCAAAGGTTCCTCTCTCTGAGCCCAGACTGGAGCATTTTCCCGGCTTACACACAGGGCTATTAATATTCTCTTGCTGTGGGTTGCCGTTGTACTAGCACGTTACTCTGAGGATAGGCTTCTAATTGAATTGTTTACAGATGGGTGATTTGTTGGACTACCCACAGAGTGTCTTAATAAAACTGGCTTTCCTAAGGGTCTGGGGTGTTACAGTAAAACAGATCTTTCAGCTGCATTGATCAGGAGTGCTGAGCACATCACAGGGTTTTTAGGTTATTTGCAGGAAAATTTTCCCGGTGAATGAATCAGGGGAAGTGCGACAGCTCAACCTGCTCTTGCTCTTTCTGAACCACTGTCAGAAGCAACACAAGCAGCTCAAATGTTGGTCCTTGAAGAGCATCAATATAGACTACAGGACAACACCATTTTCCTCATCTGGACATCTGGAAATCTGTCACGTGGATTTCCTATGTGCTGTAATGGTGTCTTTTGAAAGTGTACCGTGGCTATGGGATGTCAGTGGTTGTAGCAGACCAATATTTCATGGGTGAATGTTCCTGAATAATGTTCATTTATTTGGTTGTTTGTTGGCAGCTTTAGAGCAAGGTTTGTGAGACACCAGCATGCATGCAGGGGCAAATGTCTCTTACTTCCTTGGCTGGGAAGGATCTTGACGATAGATGTTTCTGGTGGCAAGGTGGAGCTCTGGGGCGTTTGGGAAGGAGTCACCTATAGAAAGTGTGCACTGGGGAGAAGGTAGCAGCTAGGATCAAGCAAGTGTTGTTTTTTCCAGGCTAAAAATAGAAGAGCAACAACAGTGGCTGCGAACAGGATCTCCTGTCACCCACTCCTACTGGGGAAGATGTCTTCAGTTTATCCTCTTGCCTGGGAACACAGTGCAAATCTGTTAGTCAAGCTGTTATAATATGTCAGGGATAACTGTAAGAGCTTCCTTAGGGAGTCAAAAATAGTGTTAATTCACTCAAATGGCTGCATTACTCTGGATTGTGTTGAATTTTGAACACAAAATGTTGTGGGGCACAGAAGGACAGGGAGAAGGGTTGTGCTGACATTTAGTATAAAAGTCTGTAGGCACCTGATGCTGTTTTCTCTGCGTGCCTTTACTCCACAGTTACGTGTACCTGCTGGGTGAAATTCTGTATCCATCTTCTTTTGGAGGTTGCTAGGTTTATCAATGCATTACATTTGGTCCTGCTGATTACCACAGTACTTCTGATAGTGCTAAGCAAGAACCTGAGTTGCCATGCAGGTTCATAACGTGGGAGAAGATACACTGATTTATCCCATGTGTTCACTAAGGAAAGGATTTTTATTGCTTTGTAATTTTCTCTAGGGAAGTTGCTAAAAATTCAATGGTTGTAAAAAGCTGATTTACTTTTGCCTGTTTGGTGTTGTGCTTAACTTGAATAAGAATTCGAAAACATTTGGATTTCATAATTTTGATGAAAAAAGTTTGTGAGAAAAATTTCCCAACTGCCACCCACCACCACCACCGTCTTCAACAGTGTCCGTTAACCGTCGGCTCCTGCTTTCTAGTCAGTTTTAAATCCTTCCTGTAGTGTTAAGATCTTGCCATTACACTTGATAATTAAAAAAAATTCCAAGCTTCTGGCCAGTTCATTGCATGAAGTTTTAACTGATGCAAACGTTTCACTCTTCAGCTAACATTTGTATAAGCAAAACTAAATTGCACCACTGTGGTTAGCCTACAAGGTGCAAAGTCATAGCTATTGGGCAGCAAATTCCTTCATTACTCTGATTTTTATGTAGGTAAAGTACTTCTGGTATATCGCCAACCATTTTATTCAAGGTCATTTCTATTTAATGTATTGTACTGCTTAATTCTGCCTCAGCTCTTCCTGAGCTGAATTACAAATCCCTGTATGCTATAACAGTTTCTTTTGAAAGCATATCTTAGTTATACTTTTCAAAATAGTGAAATGTCCAGGTATTAATAGGGGTGGTTTTTCAAGGATTTTGAAGATGGTAAAAAAAAATAATCTGTCATTCACCTTGGTGCTCTTTGCTGAAATTTAACTGGGGCACTTAATGGAAGTGTGGAGGCAGCTCAAGAGCCTGGAGTTGATTTACTTTCTCCATTTCAGAAGTGAGTGGGAATCAGCAGAGGAGAGCTTTCAGGCAACGTTGGTAATTGGGAATCTGATGGACAGGTTTTGCCATTTTTCTGTGCCCTTTATGTAGTCAAAATGTGTCTCTCATCGATCTTAGCAGGATCCTGAACTCTCAGTAATGATTCCACCTAGCACCACCCAGTGCTTGCTGTCCCATTGGAGAGCAAATACAGAATATAATGTTCAGCAGTGAGTTAAACTGGGTCTGGGGAGACTCCTTGTTCCTCATCTTCTATTTTAGTCATTTGCAGAAGAGCACAGTTTAGGAGAGGTGGTGGGGTAGGAGGATTCAATATCCAAGGGGATCTTGCAGCTTATTTGGGGGAGAGTGGTCTCAGTTCTTCTCTGCTGCCTATATAGGATCCTGAGCCTGACACGTATAAATAGCAGCTTCTGGTCAGTGCAATCACGAGAAGCTAGAATACAATCCAATGTTCAATGCATAGCTACAATTTACATCCCATTTTGGTCTCATATACAGTAACACTGTGTATGCATAGAAATGCTACGGATGACATAGCCTACTGCACCTTTTCCCAACCACAGAAATGGCTGCATAGCTATTAGCTCCTATAATTACCATGTATGTCTTTGGTTAAAACAAATCTGGTAAGAAAACCCTTCATTAAAATAGTTAGAGGTGGCAGGGTGGTGTGTTCTGCCTTTTGCAGAAAACTGTATTTAGAAAAATTCAAAATTCTGAAGCTGAGACAGGGAACGTTAGGGTGAGCAGCACCCAAAGAGCAGAGAGAAATAGCTCAATACACCTATAGAACCGCATGTTTTAGTTCTGCGGGCTTGTACCGACCAACAGCTCTTATTTCCACCTGCTTTAGAGTCTGTCAGTCTGTGCCACAGACAGAACACGCTGTCTGCTGTGTTTAACAGCCTCCCTTGTCCCTATATTCGTCCAGTGCTACTTGTCAGCCCACAAACCACACTCACCTAACACCTCATTAGCATCCAGGTGCCCAGGCGGAGGGGTCTTCTGTCCCAAGAAAGGTGTGACGGTCTCCATTACAATCAGAATTGCACTGACCCTTCTAGGAATCCCTCTGTCTTTCAGTAAAACCAGTTAACTTTGGGAAAGCTGCGGAGTGGCAGCAGGAGACTTCCATTTGCTTTGCTGGGCTGTGT
>NW_009597814.1:0-5640 GCF_000690535.1 Cariama cristata | reverse complement strand
AGAGTGGCAGGAAGGGAAAAGCACAGCGAGTGTGAGTTTGTATATCCTAAGTTCTAATTTCTTGCTTTTTATAAGTTTGACTTTTTCGTGGTTTGGTACTCAGGGAGGACACATGATCATAGAATCATAGAATAGTTTGGGTTGGAAGGGACTTTTAAAGGTCATCTAGTCCAGACTCCCCTGCAATGAGCAGGGATATCTTTCACCAGATCAGGTTGCTCAGAGCCCCGTCCAGGCATAGAGCATCTACCACCTCTCTGGGCAACCTGTGCCAGTGTTTCACCACCCTCATCGTAAAAAATTTCTTCCGTATATCTAGTCTGAATCTACCTTCCTTTAGTTTAAAACCCTTACCCCTTGTTCTGTCACAACAGGCCCTACTAAAATGTTTGTCCCCATCTTTCTTATAAGCCCCCTTTAAGCATTGAAAAGCCGCAATAAGGTGTCCCTGGAGCCTTCTCTTCTCCAGGCTGAACAACCCCAACTCTCTCAGCCTGTCCTCATAGGAGAGGTGCTCCAGCCCTCGCATCATCTTCGTGGCCTCCTCTGGACTCACTCCAACAGGTCCATGTCCTTCTGGTGCTGAGGACCCCAGCGCTGAAGGCAGTACTGCAGGGGGGGTCTCACCAGGGCAGAGTAGAGGGGCAGAATCCCCTCCCTTGACCTGCTGGTCACGCTGCTTGTGATGCAGCCCAGGATATGGTTGGCAATGATGCTGGATGGTAGTTTAAGGTTGTAGATTCTTATCATGGAATAATGAAGAAACTTTAGTTTTTGATCTGACTGAAGACAATCAGGAAAGCATATGTGAACTACAGCCTGGCAGGGGTGAGATTTCACATCATCCTACCCCATCCTTCAGCTGTCCCTTCTGCCCAGCTTATGCTGTGCTTGACTTGACAGCCTCCTGTTTGGATTCAATGCAGAAGACGACTCTATTTGGTAACCATATCCAGCCCAAATTGCCAAAGGACCCAAGAGAAAAGCAGAGGTATTTATGAAAGTCTTCTTGTGTGTTTGAATGTTTTACAACAGCCATATTGTTTGCAAAACATTCTTCCTATCATTCACCTACTTCTTTTCTCCTCTGACCAGAAGTACCATGGCCTTATAGGTGATGATCGTAACGGGTTTCATAATAGTAACGGGTTTTATAACATAATTTCATAATAGAAATATGCCATGTGCAGTGTTTGGACATCACGGCAATGCGGTGATTTACCCAATCGACCAGCTACTCATTGGTGGATAGATGTTAGCATCCCTGTGACTCTGTGAATTAAAATAAACTAGCAGCCAGCACTAGTTTGTTAGCTATGGAAAGGGAATTAAGGTACTAATTGGAAGTGGCGTGCATAAATTTGACTGGCATGTGTAGGAAATGCCTGAGGAAGCTGGCAATCCATCTCTACAATGTTGTTCCTCAGAAATTCTAATTAGAGATAGCAATTGAGTTCTTTTAATTTTCTTCCACATGCAGTCCAAGCAACATGAAACCAATTAACTTTCTTATTGCATTGATACGTTACTTTATGTACAGAACATAGTGATAGAAGACATTTCTACTTGAATTCTTGCCTTTTGGCCTTAAATAGAAACTGAGATAGTTGCAGTTTATTAGACTATTAGAGAGTATATAGGAACGGAAATTTTTATCTTTTTTTCTACCAGAAAGGAAATCCTAGACCTTTCTACTTCTAGAAACTTTTTTGTACAGTGCTTGTGATTTCTCAGCAATTTTCTAAAACCTGATAAGGATGCACATTAATTAAGTTTAGAAGGAAGGAAGGAGGAAACTTGAAGGAAACTTCTTTACAGTTTATCTCTGAAGTCCAACAGCTATTCTGTACATAAAGCTCTCCTTGGCTAGGCGTAGGTATTTAACCAGGATTTTGTTTTGAGGCAAGGAAACATGCAACCTTGAGTCTGAGCACTGTGCACGTTGATACAAAAGATGAGCTTTAACTAAAAATAAGTGTCTTGATGCAGCTTGGGATGATTAATAGATTCAACTTTTTCCTTCCTGGCTTTCTTCTCTTTAGGTAGGACTTACTTCTTGGGGAAAGTTATATAAAACTATAAGCTAAAGTTTTATGGTGATTATAATTACTTGGTTAGGTGTTGCCCTAATGAAGACAAATACTGAATTGAGTCTGGTGAGGGAGTGGGAAGAGGCAGACATAGATCTATCTCAAGATGTTGTTTTACTCTAAGCCCTACTTCCATTCACTTTCTTTATCAGTTCTTCATTCATGGCTCATAAATCAAGATCAACCACCATGATGACTTCTGAGAAAAAGTGTCTGTATTTGGGGAAACTCAACAAAGGGTGAAAATTGGCAGAGACTGAAGTACCTGGCACTGTCTAGGTGTAGATTTATGGTGTTACAGACCCTCAACCACCCCTGGTCATGGCCTCACATGATGCTGCCTGTGCTCCATGATGCAGAAGGAAGAGGCTGTTGCTCTGGATGTAGGACCTTCCCCAGTCTTTATCACAGCTCTGTCCAGCTCTGATAGAGATCCAGACCCAGCTCTCTGTTCAGACGTCACCCCCAGACAGATGCAGCTGGCTGAGAAACCAGTTCCTCTGTTGCTCAATAAAGCAATACAGGGCAGCTGTACTTTATTTTCTTCATAAACTGTGCTGAGGTCCTTGGCAAAGGATTAAAGCACGCCACGAGTCCCCATTGCCGCAGCATGGTCTGGCCTTTGCAAGTGCTAGATTTGGGGAATGTGACCCCATCCCCATGATCTCTCTCTCCAGGGATGTAACCTTCTTTGTCCTTTGGAAAATCAACCATTTTCATCTCCTCTCCCACCTCCCCTGCCCCTCCAGCAGCCATTGCCACCGCTCTTTGGTACCTACTTGTACCTGAGGATGGGGAGAGGAAAGTGGGGCAGGGTGGGATGGTTGCTGCTGCCTAACACACAGTGCAGGGATGTTGCTGTTGGGCACGTGCGTGTTTAAGAAGCAGAGACGGTAACTCAGACCCATGTTGAGTCTGTGCAGGCTCAGGAAGGGGTGTTAGGGCAGCCAAGCTGCTTTAAGACCTGTGCACCATCTCTGCTGGGGACAAGGCAGCAGGAGGGTCAGTAGGTTGGCTCATGGACCAGAAATCAACTCTGAATTTATCAGCATTCAGAGGGATTTTGAATAGGTAGAATCAACCTTTTGGGGAATGCAGAATGATGTTAATTAGCATGGCTGGAGTGAGTGTAGGCACTGCCTTCGTTAGGTTCCCAAGAGTCTATTTTGCTGGAGGAGTACTTGTCCCTTTCTCCTAGCCAGTAAGTAGCTGTGGGTCACAATTAATCTGTTTCCAGTGTGTTGGTTACTAGAGAAATTCTGAATCTCCATGTTTGCTTTCTGAAAATGAGAACCAACATTTGGCTAGCGCTGCCAGATGCATTTGAAGAGGTCCTGCCTCGCCTCCCTAAAATGGCTGTGTTTCAGAGGTAATTGCACTATTTCTGGTTCACCATCTCCTCCTGGTGACCCTGGAGAGAAAACATTGGCTGCGTTACACAGATTGACATAACAATATTGAGAGCTGTGATTTTTTTTTTTTTTTTTTTTTTTTTTGGTAAGATGCCGAGAGAGTTACAAGAAGTGGCAAAAACTCTTTGAAGCCAGATTGGATTTAACATTAAGGACGTAACCTTGGAAGTGACATCTCGGGAAACCAAACTTAACGACTTGCTTATTCATATTTATTGCTGTTCTCTAACCCGTGAGGTGATGAGAAGTAGACTTTCATACTGCGTATACACTATACTGCAATATTTTCTGTAAAGTACAGCGTGCGTATGCGCAGTGTTGCTCTGTGGCACAAGAAATAGTTTTGTGCTACTGAACACTGTTTGATTAGCTAGAGGGAGCTCTCTGTCTAAGATATGTGCAGTTTCAGCCCTGCTTTTTCTCGTCGTTAAACAGTAATTTTAATATCACCAACCTGTCATGACTGTTGTTTTCCAAACTCATTTTAAAATGACATTTAAAGATTTGGAATAGGTTTTCCGTATAAGAAACAATAATAAGCACATTTGCCCACGGGATGCTCATGTGCTCAGATGCTCTCTCCTTAACAGCTTGATCCAGAGCTATTTGCTGTCTGTGGGATGACACTCAATGACTTCAACAGCAACAGTTTGATCCCAATTATTTCCTGCTGGAGTTGTGGCTTCATACAGGAAGGATTCTGTGTCTGTTTTCTTTAAAAGTTTGTGAAGACTCTGTACAGATTTTCACTTATAACAGATTCTCCCTCCTCTCACGTTTGGATTTAATAAAAAGGTTTTGGTGCTTTCTGGGTCTTGAATTAACACTTTTCTGTGTTCAGATCATCTTGCAACTATTAAGGAAATAAACCCTACAGCATTCCATGAGCCCAGCAATGCTCGTATTCCCAGTTTACAGGTGGAGGAACTGAAGCGCAGTAGGAGCCATCAGCATCCATCGAGACATGCAGGATTTTTGTGGCAAAGCCACTGAGCACCCAAACCTTCCTGTCTTCCTGCCTTTACTGTGTGGCTTGATTCCTGTGCTTGCAGGCACATGTGTCAAGACTGCAACTTGTGACCCTTTTCCTTTCTGATCAAGACTTTGGCTGTTTTATTTCTGAGTATCAGTACCTCCATGAAATTCCATGTGCCAGAGACAGGACAAACTGCCTGACTGCCCCATACCTCAAAATCCAGTTTGTTGATCTAGAGAGGTAGCGAGATGTCTCAGAAGTGTGTGATGGGTTCATATCTGTAGATCTTTTATGGCAAGCTGGTAACTTGATCAAAAAATGTAATGTCTTAGAACTGGTAACTTGATCCAAAAATGTAATGTCTTAAAACTGGACTATTGTCATTTGTAATTCAAGGCTGCAGGTTACCCATTATCTCCCCACACAAAAATGTATCAAGTCTAAAAGACTCCTGCACAAAAGCAGCAGTAAAATCAAGTGGAGCATGGAGTATTTTTCAGTGCGGATGAAATCAATGACTCTTTCAGCTCCAGCTGCCACACGTGATGTCCCAGCCAGGTCTGTCTGGGCAGGAAGCCGCTGATGCTGGGAAGGCTTTCATAGGCAGAGGGTTAGGTCAAGTACCTGAATTCTCAGAGTCAGAAAGAACTGGCTGTGTAACTCCACCATTGCCATCAACCTTCTTTCTCAGTGAACAATTCGTTCTGGCCAGGACAAAACTTTCTATTCCAAATTCTATTCCAAAATAAATATATTCAGAGTGAAAAATGTGTTTAGTTTAAACACAGAAAAAATCAAATAATTTAAAAATAACAGAATAAAATACTTCACAGCCCTTGAAAACAACCTCATTTTTCCTCCTCAAAATGATTTAAATAAACTCATGCAAAATTTTGTTCCCCTAAGCAGAGAT
Source organism: Cariama cristata (assembly GCF_000690535.1). Taxonomy (NCBI): domain Eukaryota; kingdom Metazoa; phylum Chordata; class Aves; order Cariamiformes; family Cariamidae; genus Cariama; species Cariama cristata. The sequence goes on along the minus strand of NW_009597814.1, from coordinate 249 downwards.
TTATGTTGTTAAGAAGGGAATTGTCTGGAAAATTTTTCCCAGCACAGCACAATTGCACACTGGCTGAGAATCACACAATCCTAGAATTGTTTAGGTTGGAAAGGACCTTTAAGATCATCAGGTCCAACGGTTAACCTAACACTGCCAAGTCCACCACTAAACCATGTCCCTAAGCATCACACCTACACGTCTTTTAGATACCTCCATGGTCGGTGACTCAGCCACTTCCCCAGGCAGCCTGTTCCAGTG
>NW_009597813.1:625-827 GCF_000690535.1 Cariama cristata | reverse complement strand
GCGGCTACCGACAGTGGCCAGCTAATGATAACCATGTGCAATTTGCCCTGATGCAACCACGCGAAGGGCCACCCCAGGCCCTCCGCGTCCTGCATCAAGACGCCGTGGCAACTTTGGCTACGAAGAGACCTGTAACAACTGGCCGTGTGGGCTGAAACCTCTGCAGGCCCCACTGCTGGGCTCGTTGGGCTATGGTTTCACG
>NW_009597813.1:0-490 GCF_000690535.1 Cariama cristata | reverse complement strand
CGTCATGTAAGGTGCACACTTGGTCAGGTATCGTAAAGCTTTGAGCAGTGACTGTGCAGTGGGTTAACTGAATGCCCAGATAACTAACAGAGGGTTCCATTTGTGTTTTGCAGGGCGATATGTGTAGCCCATATTTACTTAGTTGTCGCACCATCTGGTCATAGAGGCGCTGTAACACAGACTCATTCTGATGGGACAGAAGAATGTTGTCCATGTAATGTATGATGGTGGCCTCCGGGTGGCCTCGCGGAGAGGATGCAAGGCCTTAGTGACCGTGATCTGAAAGAGCGTGGGCGAGTTTTTCATATCTTGAGGGAGTGCCTTCCACTGATACCGCCGCATGGGCGCTTGATGGTTCTGCTCCGGGATCGAAAAGGCAAACCACTCACGATCTGCTGGGCGTAAGGGAACACTGAAAAAACAGTCTTTTATATCAATCACAATGACACTTTGTCCTTTCAGCACAATGGCTGGAGAGGGCAACCCTGGC
>NW_009597812.1:419-894 GCF_000690535.1 Cariama cristata | reverse complement strand
CCTCCCCAAACCTCCCCCACCCAGCCAAATTTTCCCTCCACCCATCTTTTCCACTCCTTTTTCTCTGTCTGTCCTTCTCCCTCCATCCCCTTCCCAACCCCGGAGGGTCACACAGGGAGCGGGGACAACCGGACCCTCGGGGGTCCCACGCTGCGGCTCTTCCCGAGCCTTTTGCCCCTTGCCCAGCTGAAGGCACTTGAGCCTCTGGAAACACAGGAGAGACAAAAAAAAAAAAACCAACAAATCAAACAGTCTCCTTCCATTTCACCCAATTTTCTCTCTTTTAACCTCTTCTTGTTATTCACAGCCTAAGCTCTGACCCAACGCCCCCAGCACTTGCCACAACCACCTGAAGCTTTTTCTTCTCCTAACATGGGGACAATCAGCCCTCCCAAGGGGTGTCAGGGCCAAATGTCGGGTGGGTGGCCCAGGGCTTGGCGTGGTGGGGACACAGGGGGCAGGGGTCCCTCCCTCC
>NW_009597812.1:0-367 GCF_000690535.1 Cariama cristata | reverse complement strand
CCCGGCTCTTTCTGAGCCGCGAGGTCCGTCAAAGGCTCCCCTGCGCAGTGAGGATGCGCGGCTTCTGCAAATCCACGTTTTCCCGCACAAATCGGCACTGGACCCCCCCCTCCTCACCACGGTGTGGGGATGCGGGGTCCCCCCTCCGTTTGCTTTGGGGTGGGACGTGTGAAGGCAGCCCAGAGCCGGGCTGTAAACAAGGAGGTCACTTCAAAGGAGACGCCTGGGGACATCGGCCCGGCTTAGCACAACACCGAATTATTTCGACACCCCCTGGGCGGGACGAGGGGGGCTCGACCTCCTGCTTGGCCGTTTGGTAGCTTGAAAAAGCAGCTCCCGGCCGGGAGGCCCCCTGGGGGGGGGGGGA
>NW_009597811.1:11243-18231 GCF_000690535.1 Cariama cristata | reverse complement strand
GAAACCCTGAGGAAAAAGCTAAGTTCCTTTTAAGGACGAGCTGTTCATTCTTGAGGCAGAAAGCCTGGAGGGCTCTGTGCAGACCCTAAATAAAATGACAGTGGTGGCCCCACAAATTTGTTCCTAGGGTTAGCGCTCTAACTGACCCTTCCCCATTCATCATACCAATTCAGTCACTCATCATGAATGACACAGCATGACACCACATGAATTATCTCTGACCTTCAGGAGGAGTGGCTCCTTCAGATCAGGTTGGGGTCACGAGGAGGGCAGGAGGGAGAAGTTGGTCTATTAGACCTGGGGATTAGCAGAATGCTTCAGCCTCCAGAGCAAAAAAAGGTGACGTGTTCACAGCATGAACTTGTCCTCATGGCCCAAGTTACAGTCCTATAATCTCAGCCATCAAGCCCAGAGTGTTGCGTGAGGTAATGGTGTCTCTAGGATCGTGAGAAGCCCATGTGAACAGCAAAAATGCCTGTGCCCTCATCCCGCTGATTGCACCACAGAAGCCACAACGAGGACGGAAGCACAAATTATTGGGTGTTTATCATTTGTCTGAAAGTTGTGCTTTGCTTCTTGTAGAAGGATGGAAGATTTGCCCCTAGATCATATCGCTGCTCCAAGGAGTTCAGCATCCATTCCTGCCTCCTGCAGCAAACAGTGCTTGATGCTCCAAAGGAAGGTAAAGTCTTAGGGCCACATCCTGACATTCCTACATTCAAAATTTAGATGCTTTTTCTGTGTGTTGAATAACCAGATCTCACCTATACAATATTATAAATGTAATCTAAATGTCCTTAGATACTGTTAGCCATAGAGAATGACTTAACATAGTTTAATTTAAGGCATCTTTCACATACAAAACCTGTATGATGAAATACGCACAAACAAATCTACTCCTTTCAGATGCTCCTTATCTCATTCAATGCCCCAAATTTTCAGCATTAGAGAAATGTTTAATATTAAAGTAAATGAACCAGACCACTGAATTCATTAATACCTCAAGTCTAGCAAACACTTGTTGTTTACAAACAGCTCCACCCAGATGAGTCCACAAATCTCAGTTCAGCTAATCCCCGAGTAAAGTTACCCACAACGCAATCCCGTTAGCAGGATCACGGCCTAATGATTAAATTCAGCTAAGAATTACTAACTACTGATGCTGGTGAATACAGTGAGGTCATTCACGTACAGAAACGTTAGGTTGATTGAGATTTAGAAATAAAATTGGGAGTGATTTTTCTGTAATACCAATTAAAATTAAAACAATGAATCTACTAAGTTCTCGATGCAGACAACAAACGAAGAGTTGCAGTCCTTTAACATAGTGAATTAATCGCATATTTCATCTGCTCAACATTCATTCTTGGAAAATCCAAACTTGAAAGTTAATGCTGCCATTTTTAGGTCTTCTGTGTGTGTGTGTGGGTATCTACTGTCTGCCAAATCACCTCTTTCCAAGTTATTCTTTCATATTTGTCCAAGATCATGGCATCAATAAGAACTGAAATGACATTGCTCTCATGTCGTTATCTTTAGGGAGATTCCCTTGTCACCAAGACTAGTTACAAACCCCAGAAGATTCCCTCCAGGAAAATCTAGCATGGCAGTGTTTACCCAGTATTTACCCAGAATATTTACTAAAGCAGTGTTTAAGGAAAGACATGTTATTCTGCATGGGGCACTAGGGAGGTCTACATCTCCTGCTTCCCCCAAATCAAACAAACCACAGAGCTAGCAGGGAAGTTCCAAATATTTCCATCATTCAGCTGCAGGCTAAAAGGGTGCAAGCACTCCCATGGATTTTAATTTCTACTCTACCTTTGTGCAGGCAGAAAGTGAAACAAAGGAACTGCTCTATCATTTGGCAGGTGATTCAGCTTTCTCTGCTGCATCCTGGCAATTAGTTTGCATTATTACAACTGTAGGAAAAGCTATGGTTGCAAGTCTCTGCTTACGTGGGGCAGGTAGGGAAGCTAAAGAAGGACTCAACGTTGGCAGCTGCCCCCCAAGGCGTTGTGCCTGGGCCTAGACTCCATTCTAGTCTGGACTGGATTCCCACAGCACCGTACAGTGTGTAAAAGGAGTTTCAGAGATGGTGCCTCCTCCCTGTCCCCCACAGAGAGGCAGCAGAAAAAAAAAAAAAACAAACCACACAACTTCCTTGCATCCATCTTCTTTCCTGTGCACCTGTACAGGGTTAAGCATATTCTAACCCAGTGTCTCATAATGTATTATGCTAGGGCACGACCTTACAGCTAGGGTACCATCACGCAGCTGCTGTCCGCGGAGAATGTCTACATACTGATTCCCTGCAGAAGGCGGCAGGCTAGAGAGAAGGCAAAACAAAAACCCAAACCAAAACACATTTACAGGAAAGAGATGAGTGTGTAGATTCCTCACCAGTAATTCCATTAGAGATTATTAAATCTACTACCCCTAAATAAGGTCATTGGCTTTTTTTTTTTTTCAGTCTATCCCTCCTTTGCCTGTTTCCTCTAGGCAGGCACCAGCACCAAGGTTCTTTATACATAATCTGAATCTGTTTTCTTTTCAGCAAAGCAGATTCTCAAACAGAAGCAAATTCCCAACTTTCTGTTCTGTTGGCTGTAAGCATCAGAGCACGAACTGATCATACAGGAATCGGGAAGAAACCTCCTATTTCTTGTATATAGTAATAAACATTCAACTAGGTGCAGAATATGGCAGGAGAAAATGTGAATTGGCGTTAGTACTGCAAACAGGAGACAGGTTTTGTTAGATTAAATCTGTAATCCTTTAGCATAGAAGTCTCTGTCCTTTTCCTTATAGTGACATTGCCCATCACCTGGCATCTGTGTGCCCAATGAAATAACACACACTAAGGCATTCCCAAATGAATTTAGTCTCCCACTCTCCTTCACTCTCTTCGGTCTACCACTGTTCATTTTGCATTTTCTGCACCCTTATATGCAACAGCGGTGCTTACACAGATTGAAATCCCCTCTCAATTAAATGGGTTTTTGTGTGTGAGTACTTGCTCCCAGTGTGCTGCGGTTGTATTATCACCCTCTTCCTTGGGTTCTGCTGGGGGAGAACAACTTTGGGTGGGTGAACGTGGACACCATGCTCTGAAAATAAACCAGTCGGTATGAGCTCTATTCTACTTCTTAACACTCGTGCCACAGCCAAGAGCTATCCACTGCAACATCACGAACAGGTAATTCTGAGAACTGTTAGTTTCAGCTTTACCATCTGCCCCTCTGACAGCCAAACTTCAATTCATGAGGAGATTAAGAGTTATCCCATATGTTGAGGGATATCAGATCAATTTAAGGTGTGATTTTAAGCAACTGAAAAAGGTTTCCTATTTTGAACCAGACTTTTTTTCAGTTTAATTTATATCAGAGTTTCAAATGAAACTGAAAAAGGAAGTTGGCACACATTCACTTTCCAAATGGACTTTGTCTAATTCATTTAATCACTGACCCAGTTGCAAAGCCGGAACAGTAGAACATGTGCACAACTCAGCTGTTTCAGTGTAAAATCCAGTGGTTTAGCATAAACGATCAGTAAAAACCAGTGCATCTCTGCTGATTGACGCAAAATGACAACGTATCAGCTTCCCAAATCAAGATTTCTTCTCCTTCCATAATTATTCTTGTTAGTGGTTAGAGACACCCTTTCTCCTACAAAGTCACATAGTGGGAATTGATATAGGAAAATCAAAAGTCACAACACCTAAAAATCCTGCGGTTAGATCTCAGCCTACAGCAAGAGCAGCTAAGCGTTCATAGACCCACGTGCTCCAGGAATGCACAGCTCAACCCTTCATACCTTTTGGACCTAGGGATAACAGGAACTTGAACCAGTAACCCAGACTGACATTGTTTCTCTTTTCCCTTGTTGCTGTCCTATCCTCCTTTATACTGATGATTAGGTGTACCCAAAAAGGTCACATGATAGTCTGCAAGATAGAGAAAAAGTCCCCCGCTATTCCGGCCATGCTTTTTTGCTCCTTTTAATTGTATGTATTCAAATGTATTTAGAAAAACATAGCAGACCTGCTTCCAGGCACTACTGAGGTTGCCATGATGCAACCTGCTTCTTCCATGCTTGAAGGTAGTTTTGAAGATATTTTGTGATGCCACAGCAGCGCTTTTGTGGGACTTCACAATATGAGGTGGCTTACTAAATTTGGAGAGAAAGCAAGTATAAAAACTATGACCTTTAAATGCATACCACATGATGTCAATAGGAAGAATTTGACTCAGAATAGCCAACATGTCTACTCCTGGCTAGACACGCGGAACACAAAGTATTATGGAAATACCAGCTGCATGATGATAAAAGAATCACTTGCTAACAGGTCTAACAAAAGTAATGCCAACCTCGCCTCCTTTTGTACACCCCATCCTCCTCACAAGAAAGAATACAAGTTGAACATTCCCATACCTGGCACAAAAGAGGGTGGAGCTGGGGAGCCATAACTGGGGTTAAATGTCAAACTCATCAAGGACATAGCAAGGATACATCATCCCCATCATGCTTATAAAGGAGGAGAGAGGCAGTGCAGGAAGAGAGGAAGGGGATAGGGAAGCAAATAAATAAGGAAAATGGACAATTTATGAAGACAAGAAGGTAGTAAGTGCTACTCACCCAGAGTGTAAATTGGTATTGATGTCACAACACAGCCCAGCCAAAAAATAATGATGATGATAATTTAGGGCTTGCACTATATCTCACTCAAACCACAGTCCTATCCAACAGCCACTCTCACCCTGCTGCTTTCTTCCCCTTCTCTATTCATTGGTGTCTTCCTAAATCAAATACACTCAATGTTGATTTGATTATATTTCCTTATTTTATTTATCATCCATCGCTCACTCTTCTACTCTCCTCACAAGTTCTCCGTGAGCATCTCAGTCATTTTCTGGAACCTGGCAGTACTCAGAGGAACAAGCCTGTCTTTAGGCCACAGGAATTAGAATCCTTATGCTGGTAAGGATTCATGCATCCTTCCCAGCCCTCATCTGTCATCCTTTAATCTCGCCTGTTTTATGCTCCAGATCCTGGCTACCCAGTCCTGACTTCCCAGGTTTATAGCCCTGACTTACTTCCCTCCTGTAACATTTTACTGCTTGGTTATCGGCCCTTAGGGGCCTCATTTACACAAGTGCTGTTTTCGCTATAGTTAAGACTAATTCACTGGGTTACAGTTTGCTCTTACATCCTACGTTCTGTTCAGTTCCCAGTCTCCTCTCTCCTGCAGGGATGCAAAGGATTTCCTAATAGATGTGAGATTTTTTTAATTTTTTTTTTTTTTTAAATTATGGGCATTAATCCCCTTTTGGGTGTTTCAAAGCCTGTATTAAATTCTCCCTCGCTGTATAGCATGATCCTGCCTGTTTCTCTTCGATGCACATGTGCCCTCAGGGCCCGTCATAAGGTCTGTGGGACCTTGAGAAGGAGACTTCATCTGAGATCTGCTCTCCTCATCCAGTTTGATGTTCTAGGGGAGTGGCAGACCACAGTCCTGAGAAAGCTCTGGGAGCCAGATATGTCCCTATTTGCACCTCCGGTCCAGTTGACAGTACTCTGTTCTTAGAATGTGTATGTGTGTGTGTGGATTTTTTGTTGTTTGGTTGTGGGTTTTTTCCCTTCTTTTTCTTTTTTTAAAATTTATTTTAATTTTCTTACTAGGGAAGGAAATACTTTCCTTGTCATTTATGTTCATTTCTTCCCTAAAGCTTTATATGGTTACTCTATGACCATTAGATTTCTACCTTTCTAATGTACGCACACATACAGATACAGGTAAGCATACACACACACAGATAATATATATTGGTGTGAGTATATGGCTTATTTCAATAAATCTCCCTAAACAAGGCTCATTTTCCAGTGCTGCTTGCTTTCACAGCTCCAACTCCAGCTGGGTCTGCGATTTATTTTCTTTATGGACCAGTTTTCCTATAAAAGCACAGCACAATCAATGCCCTTCTCTACTCTGATGAAGCCAAACCCACAGAATCACCTACAGAAAGACAAAGGACACAGTCAAAGGCCACCTGGTCAACCTCTGTGTGGTCCCCAGGGCTGTATCTAATGTGCCTAAACCAGAGAAGACGGGTGGTACGATGGAGAACAGGTCAGTGTGATCCACAGAAGCTACACAATGTGACCCGTCTGGGGTTGCATGCCCACCAAGACTTAATTCAACTGCCTAAGCAAATGAAAGAGAAACTCTGAATTTGAGTCACGTTACAACCTGCCGCATGCCAGGATCAAGAGTCTGTTGAATTCTGTTTCAGTAAACTATTTAGCATCAGCTTAATTCCAAATAGCGCTGTAACAATGTCAATTACATGAAAAATGAAACATGAATTTGTAAATAATACTGTCTTTTGCTGTTCTCTGTTACTTTTACGGGATGAAAAGCGTATTGCCAACATTTATTAGATTTCCCAACCTATTGCAAGAGATAAATAGATATTATCCCTAATTTTTTGATAGATAAACTGTGGCACAAAGAAATTAAATTAGTTGCCTAAGGTCATATAATGAACAGTTTAGGAACTGGATCACTGGACCCTTTCTTTTCTTCTAATTTCTGTGTTTCTAAATGGCAAACCCTCCAGGGGTTTGGCACACACTTGCAAATGATTTTCCAAAACTACCAATATTGGCATAACTCCATTCCTATAGAAGCCATTATGCTGTGAACAGAATTAGACCAGCTTATTATCTTCAATGGCAAGAAAGCTAAAGTAGCAGCAACTGCAGTTCAAAATCTCACCCAAATGTAGAATCAATAAATCCCCAGAGGAAGTGACAATAGTGAAAAACAAACCAGCATCAACAAAAAAAAGCAAAACTAAAACCAGAAATGAAAACACAATCACGAGAATTTAAGGGTCGTAGAGGAGCAAGAGTTCAGTGTGTTACAGTATGGTTCTAATCTGTGACACAGGCTTCTGGCTACTATGAGATTGCACATAAATAATAT
>NW_009597811.1:0-11212 GCF_000690535.1 Cariama cristata | reverse complement strand
CCCGCCTTTCCCCCCCCCCCCCCCCCCTTTAACTTGGCTTCTTTGGCAACAATGACTACAACCAGATCCTCATCCCACGCACTCTTCTTTTCTTTGAATTCAACAAGCATCATACACTCAGATGAGAAGTAGTATCCCTTTTTAATAAACAGGGAGGTACCTGAAGTGCTACCTTGCAGCACGCACATATATACTCTGTTCACGTGAGCCTCAAGGAGTGTATGATTATGTTCAGTTTTTGTTCTTCGTGGTCCTTCCTCTTTCTCCCAAGTGCCCAGCATCCCATTTTCCACCCTCAGAGATGTGCTGTGTGGTGCAATGTTTTCAGTTGATGGCTGATGGAGTTCCCCCACATGGAGATGGGAGGAAGGAAAAAAAATCACAGCGCTGTTGCTGCACATGTGTTGCTGCACATAATCCCAGCACCATTTCCAGGCGTTCTCTTTGCGAGATAAGGGTGCGAGTGCTGCAGGATCTCCCTCAGACCCAGCTGCCAGCTGGTATAGGTAGTAAAGAAACAACACGTTATGAATTCCTGCAAACCTCACTTGTTTCAAGCCACAGAAATCACGTCTAATGTATTTAGCAGTTAAAAATTAAGGAATCTGAAACGTGACACATGTTTTTATTCATTGGGCAAAACTGCAGCTCCAGACTCCTTCATCAAAGCCCTGTTGAGTGGCCTAGCAGCAACTGCCTGTGGGGTTTGGAGACTGAGATCGCAGCTCCAAAGTAGGCTCACCCTGCATAATACTGGTTTCAGGAAGAACCATGTCCTGCCACGCAACCCGTCATTGGCAAGGGGCTGACGCAGACACACATATCACATGTAGATGGAACCCTGGGAGGGCTATGTCCTCAGTCAGCACCCAAACCTGAACGTTTTCACAGTTTACCATTGAAAAAGTCTAATATACCCCACCATTCCTATATGTACTAAATACTACATTGCTCTTTAGACAACACTGTAGAGACTTGGATTGGTAAAACTGACTATCCCTCCCTCAGTGAGCTCAGCTTACTGACTCCAACAGACCTATTTATATGAACAATAATTACTTCTCTGAATAAGGGATTAAATCTTCAGCTATTAGACTCTGAAGCAAAAGCCCAAATGACAGACACTAATCTCTTCAGGGTATAAAAGTAGTTTTTAGATGGTACATTAACTGGCTGTGTCCCCATTCCATAATGGGAATGTGTATGCCCTGTACGCTACCAGATCCCAAACCAACATCTGTAGCGCGTGCATTAGTAGCAGTTCACTGTTGTGCTTCTCCGTGCAAATTCCGTCATTGGCAGTATTCCCTAACTCCTTCCAGTTCATGTGGTGCAGAAGGGGGGAGTGCAGTAGATTCTTGAATGTGCATGCAGTCCTTGCTTTGTAGTAGACATGTGATACACTTAACTTTCTAAAATGTATATTCAGACATACGGGAGAGTTAATCAAGGTTTAAGGTGGCTAGTAACTGTCTCCAGCAGGAAGACCTAAGGAGGTCTGGAGACAACTGTTCTAAGGACAGCATGTACATTGGAGATGACATCCTAGGTGGTTTTCAGGGCTACAGATATAGATGTGTGGACTTGGACATGGAGAAAAAGCACTTTCTGCAATCTTAGTAATCTTTTATGTCACCCCACTCGTTTGGAGGGACAAAGACCCAACATTCCAGCATTCCCATTTCCAAAGAGAGTCTGAATCCCAGGTGAGAAGGAAGTGTTGCATACCTCACTTCTGTTGATCATCCCAGTCGAGCATCAGCAACGTAGAGCAGCTTTGCTTTGTGAGTTTCTTGTGCTCCAGGCAGGAATTTTCACTGTGTTCAGTGAACCTAGAATAATAAAGGGAAAACTTAAATAAAAAGTTCCACTCCAGAGGCAGGTGCTGAAGAGCAGTTACTGAATGGGAAAATGGGCAAAGGTCCTCCCACATTTCCAATATAATCCCACTTCCAGCTAGGGCAACAAGGCCTCAACTTGAATGTCATGGCAAAATGAATGCTAAAGCACTCCTACCTCTGCAATACGTTAGAGGAGAGGATGACTGGTGGCTGAAAGTGCAAAGGAATGCAAAACAGAGAGACCTTAGTTGAAAAACTGAAAGCAGCAATTGAAAATGGAAGGTGAGGGAGAACAGCTGAACTCTGGGTCAGCGTTGTTGGAGTAATTCTTCTAGCCACCACTATGTCACCTCCCTAATAAACCCCTTTAATAAACCACTTGAATAACAGGATGGGGACAACAAAGAAGGTAAAACACCTTCAATGTTTGTGTGTAAACTTGGTTTTGCATGTGCATGAAGGCTTATTGAACAGAAATCCAGTCCAGTCTTGAGTCCCAGCCAGTGCCCCTGCTTCCCCTCTCCTCACCAAACCTAGTACAGAACAAACAACAAAAAAAGTTGGCTAATAGTAGGGTCTCTCTAGTTTCCTTGGGTTCCTTTGACTTCTTGTCTTATCCTGTAAGAGGGATTGTGTTGAGAAGGCTTAACTGGATCTCAGAAGCTCAGCTATCTCCAGAGCAAGTCCTTGGGACAGAAGTGTCTGAACTTCCCACACCATACACCACTGGTGGCTTGGAGCTGCAGGGCTTATAGTTTTGGTGGTAATATTCAAGGCCTGTTTTGCAAACTGCTAAGTGGTCACAATCTCATGCACTTCCAACAGTTGCTGTTGTTCCTCCAGTTTCTATGTAGATGATGATGGGTGGAATGAAAGCAGCAGGAGCCCCACACAGGAGGGGGTGAAAAGAGGGAAAAGAGACCAAGAGAGAGGAGCCATTCCTTCTCAGAAACTCTTCTTTTACCCTTTCCGTATCAGCAGAACTCCCTCACCTCTCTACTAACATACTATAATAAGTCAGCAGGCTGAAACGAAGGCTGTGTTTTTCCAGGGCTGGAGACTGCATGGGCCAGAATTCAGGGCAGATCTACTCCAACACTCATCTGTCCTAGCACGTCATGTTCCCCCAATACTCTTATAATCAGAAATAAAATTATAAAAAAACAGCTCTTCCTTCCTCATAGGCTATAAATTCTCATCCAAAGGTCCCTGAAATTGGTATAAAGACTCCTACTGACTACAATAAGATGAAGGTCACTTCAGTCTTTCATCCAGATGATCTAAAAACTAGCAGCCATGCCCTAAGCTGCAATGTTCTCTGATCATTCCATTCTCTAGTAACTAATAACCCTGACACCAAAATTTTGCCATTTTCCTCAACAAACCCAAGCAGTATTTATTCATGTTGCACATACTCCAAGGGGTTAAAAGTCATTTCGTTCTGAATACGTTCTGTGTGACTCAAGTTCTAAAGCACTAAATTGTAAGCCATAAACCCATGTCATTATTTACTTTCTTCAAGATAACATGGAGCCAGCTTCTCCCTGTATGTCTTTCCATTTTGCTGCCTTTTGAAGGCATTCTTTGCAACTGCTGCACGGCTCAGTAATTCCCAAGTCAGTGCATATATGGAAAATCCCTGTCAAACAATGGCCCAGGAGAGGGAAGGAGGAAAGCTCCATTCATCACCAGACTCGGTTCTCTGGTGGCTCCCCCCTTCCCCATACCCAGATGCCTCTGTGGCCATCTTGCCCGCCTCCTTGGTTTGCGTACAGAACAGCAGAAGTGGTCACGCTCCACAGCCATTTGGGGGGAAAGGAAAGGGGGAGCGGTGTGCGGCAGAGGGAGTGGGGAGGGGGTCACAGGGGAACAGAATGAACTTGATCTCAGAGAAGCATGGCGTCCAGACTGGCGGGTTTCTTTTATCCTGTTTCAGTTCAGTAAAAGCCTCAATTAACTCCACATTAATTATTAAATCAGAACAATGCGTCTTTGGGTTCCAACAGCTAAATTCTGTTACTGCTGTTTCTTTGGGGAGCTTGTCTAATTTTACAACTTAGGACATAAATATCTTTTCTCAAGGAGTTCCTGGGCTGTTGTTTTTATTTTCCTCTCTGCGGGAGCATTTTTAATCACAGTATCTCATGCATGCACGGAGGGAAGCATTTCTGGGCCTATTGCACCTTGAAAACTTTTTACATCTAACACATACAGCTCTTCCAGGCTCCAAGAGGTGCTAGCAACACAGCCATGAGATTCTGCCCCCCCCAAAAGATCTCAAATTAAGGCTCTCCAGGAAGCTGGAAGCATTTGCACAGCCCCTCTAAAAGGCGCTGCTTCCTTGTAACAGAGTGCTGGGTTTCCAGGTACACACTATTCTTTAATTCTACAGCTGCTTCCCACCCTTCTCCTCCATGGATGACCCTAGGAATTCTACCAAATAAGGCCAGTCTAGAAATACTTGCCTTTTTTCTTACCCCACTGTTGCCAGACACACACACTTACAGGATGTTCTTCTGTTCTTAGTTGTTCACTGATGTATCTGTCTCACTGAGCACAGCCAACCATCCCCGCACATAGCCTGCTCATACCATCATTATCCCTTTTCTTGGCACAGGTTAAGTAGGACCAATGATAGCTGCTCTCCATGCATTTGATCGGTAGGCCAAGGACCCCCTGTCGTGGTTAAACCACGACATCCCCACAGGGAGAGAAGAAAAGGAGATACAAGTTCCAAATGGGGCCATTCAAAGCTCCTCTCCTGCCCTTCAACTTTGCACAACGCCATGACGTACTAACTCAGTACAATGCTAGAAATCTCTTGGCACTCAACTTAGCTCAGGCCTCTTGAAAATGTTTTTGCCCCCCCAGCCTTAACCTCTCTTAATTCCCCAGTCTATTTTCAAACTATTGCTCTTGTAGGTGAGTCTGATCATACCTTCTGCTTTCTTGCCCCAGATAATTTTGGAGACAAATGGCTTTCCTAAAGTCTCCTGGAGAGTCTCTGCCTTCCACCCATGAAGTTCTAGGACTTCCCAAGGAATGAACAGCTCTAGCACTGTAAAATGCTCTCATTTCTTATGTGAATTTAATGTCTTTGGGAAAAAGCCAACCTGATAGACTTGAACGCAAAGGCTTTATAGCTACAGAATGGGTGCAGCAGGGCCTGGCAGAACATCTGCACATTGTCTGAACTAGAGGGAACAGAGTCCATGGGTCAGAGGGCCTATATTTCCCAAACAGGGAAGTCTTCAGCTTCAGGGATAGAGTAACCCGTTTCTTCCTCTGCCAGTTCTCTTCCTCTCCTCCTCGTGTTGTGAGCTTTTGCTGCTCTACTCGTTGTGTGCAGAATGAGTGGTTAGAAGCCCTTTGGGCCATAGTCACAGCTGGAAAGAGGAGGAACAACCCCACAGGCTTCTCTGTCAGTTGTATGGGGCCCTTAGTCTCTCAAGCACCTCGTCCCAGCCAGAGAGGACTGGCAGGGGAGAAGAGAGTGAAGTCACCAGTGACACACCAGAGCACAGGTCAGAGAGGAGGAAATAACAGCAGAAGGAAAAAGAAGGGACAGGAGATACATGAAGGGAGAGGGATGAAACAGGGAAAAGAGGGTCTCAGCTGCGACCAACGTTCTCACTTACACTGCCCTTCCTCTTTGGCCAAGAGGAAGAGGGATTACTCTTGCTCCTCCCAGAGAGCATGAAATCATTGGGCAGAAGGTAACTGTTTCAAATCTGCACTGAGCTGAGATACTATATGCAATAAATTGATAAGAAGGGAAGGGAAAAAATGGTGTCCAATATGTACCACCACGGGGAAAACTTTGGTGCTGGGCACAAAATGAAACTCCTCACTATCATAATAGAAAACTGAGGGACTGTGTGAGTTTAGGAAAAAAAAAAAAACCACACACACAAAGAGTATAGAAAAATAAGCCGAAAACTAAATTAAACAGGCAGCTAGTCACTTAGCCACCTTTTCTGTCTCCCTTTGCTGCTTGGATTTCTGTTTCTGCTCAGACTGGGGAAGCTGGCAAAACTTCATGCTTGACCTGCAATACCACTGACAACATGGGATTTGTTTTACCTCTATTGAAAGGACTGCAATATTTGCTGCAGCAAACTTACTGTCTGTCAGCCCACATGTCCTTCAGTGATGCCACTGACCACAGCTCTCCAGTTATTTTGGCAGAAATTACGAGGGGGAGGGAAAACCTACAGTAAATATATTTGTATTAGAGAAGTTGCTTCCACATGTCTTTTTTAAAAAAACCAGAACGGTCTAGAAGGGGACCAGCAGTAAGTATTTTCTTCTGATCTTCCAAATGTTTCAAGATACTCTACATATTGGTGCCTACATGCATGACTCTGTGCGAGCTGTGCATTTGCCATCAGTGCGCACACATCACGCTCGGAACCTTTCTCATCTTGCAAAATTCAGGGATGAGATTATCCTGTGAGGCTGCTCCCTGGGTGCTGAGAACAAAAACCTCTTGCTCAGAAGGAAAAAAAAGTCTCTACAGCCAGATCCAAGTTTCTGGGAGTACCTGTCTCAAAGATGTGCCTGAAAGACACTACCCAGGGCTCTGGGTCACATAAAAAAGAAAGGCAGACAAGACGGCACACTGTGGGAAGGATGTCTGGCGACTGTGTGGCACAACCACCCACAAAAATGAGGCACTGGACAGCGCTGAAAGCAGCATGAATTCAATCCCTATTTGCTACACACTCCCCTGTGTATGCCTTTGGCAAGTTCCACATTGTCTGACAGAAATCAAGCTGTCCATCCCTGTGCTGCAGTCGTACATTTGCAAAATCCACCTTTCAAAGAGTTTTTAAGATCTTGGATGAAAGCTGCTATTATGCCTTACAGTTAATTAGGTAATCATTATTATTTATTATTGTGGGAGTTTCTGGAGAAGTTGTATGAAAGCAGAATAGAAAGCTTGACCTTACGTACTCACATCTCAGTCTAATTCAATATTCTTTATCAGACGCACCTTTGCTGCAGACTTCCTCAGGGTAGGGGTTCACTTGTTCTGCAGGAAGTTTGCAACACTTCAAAATGCTATGAAAATAATTAATAAAATTATTACTGTCAATCATGATAAATACCAGCAAAGCTGCCTGCCTATGGATAGCAAAACCCATATATTATTGCCAATTTGGAAGGGATTATCAGTGGCAAGTGGAAAAGTCTCTCTAAAATGTTTAACTATGGCTTATTTTAATGCCCACCTCCATTTGCATTTATGGAAGATATATTTATGGAATAGAATTCTGAAATTTACACAGTTAAATAACATTGGCAAATAGAAGAAAAATTATGGGCAAGGACAAAGAAGCAGCCCGTTGAGGTTTGTCTGCTTGAGAGAAGTCCACATGTTCACCCTGGAAAGTGGAAAATGTCCAATATAGAGCCCCACGATACTCCTACTTACACTAGATTTATGTCAATGGAAATCCTCTGACACCAGTTGAATTGCTCTTCCACATCAGCATGACAGCAGAATCGGGGCCAGGTTCTCTGCATGGGAAAAGAAAAAAGAAACAATCTGAATAGTTTTCATTTGTATCTGTGCCTCACACTCTGCCCCATTTAAAGCAAAGCAGCATAGAAGTATTTCTCCCTTCTGCTAGCAGGGTCTAGTAAGAGCAGCAAGAACTGTTCACAGCTACATCCCTCATCGTGTTCATCCTACATCCTTCTCAACCAAACATCACCCTGTTCATTCCTGTAAGGCATATATGGATGTCTGTCCCCACTCTACAGGTGCACAAAACTGAGGCCCATGGGGAGCTGGTAGTGAAGCTGGGAATAGTCAAGAAACCGGAATTTCATAGGGTCTTGGTAGTACTTCCAGATCACACTTGGTTTTATGCCACATAATGCACTGTTTGCTAAGCAAAGAAGAGATACGCTTTGCTGCCAAGTGTGAAAATCAGTGTGCAGCCATAGGATCAAGGCATATATCCACTGTCCCTAAGGCCAGTTGGGTTGGTCCTTTTGATTCATGGATTTACAGAGAGAATCCTGTAATATTTTAGCAGCACCCAAGCACAAAAGGGAGCAACCTTTTGCAGACTGGAGGCAATAGAGAAACTTGCACAGTGGGCCTGATCCAGAACTGCCTGATGACAAAGGAACCACTTCACTAATCCTGTACATTTCTTCAGGCTTCACCCCCCAGAGAATGCCAACAAGATGCTAGTGGAACCCACCAGAAATGGACCTGTGGGAGGAAGTAAAAGATCCTGACATCTTATCCCGGTCCAGGAATCCACTTTTACATGATTAATTGTTTGTACTGTTAAGCAAACATGAGTGCTTTCAGTGCAGACTGAAGAAGGGCTGCTCCTAATCAAAAGCAGCCAGCTTGGTGGTTTGGTTTTTTTTCTCCCTCCATTGTCTATTTTGGTGTCTATACAAACCAAAGCTGGAGCTGTGTGGCTGTGGCCTCCTCACAGCAGCTGGCTTGCTTGTAAAGCCTCCACATCAGCCAGAAAGACATACCAGATATAATGGTTCATAGAGCATCCCCAGTAGGAGAAAATACCCTTTGGTAGTAAGGCCAGGCCAACATCTTTGTGCCTGTGGTGCACAGAGGTGGTTCCCTAAGCTGGCTCCAAAGAGGCCAGCAGAACAGGGATGGCTGCGATGGAAGAGCCCCTAGATACTCAAGCAGACCTGATTATCTAGAAATGTGCAGTGAGAGGCATTGACCCCCAACTCCAGCCCAGAGCTGGGAACAGTGACTGCATTTCACCTTGGATTCTGCCTGTACCCTCCTTGACAGCTCCCATTCAAAACCCTACAGGTCCTTTGCTTTGGATCCTCTCACCCTATAGCAAAAGGATGGTAAGCCAAAGTCTGCCTGTGAGTCTCCTGCCCCATGCTGACATGTCCATGGTAGATGCCTTGAAAATAACCACCAGTTTGTTATACCAATAGCAAGCCTGATTTTCACTGTTTGCTTTGATAATTCTGAGCCTGTCGTTAAACGGAGTGGCCATTTAGCAATTCTGATCACCAAGTTCACTGTGTTGGAGAAGTTTCATAGGCTGGGGTTGGTTTCCTTTTGTCATCTTTTCTTTAACAATAAAAAGGTTACACATCCCCCCTGCCAAAGCCCTTTCAAGCCACAGCAAGAGTAACAGACTCCCCCAGCAAAACACGGGCCAAGAAGCACAGCACCTCATAGCGTGTACATACATCAACTTGATAACTCCTGAAGAAATAAATACAACCTCAAAGAGGAAAATGAACTCACCTCTTCAAACATACCAGTAATATAAGCCACAGGCTAAGCAGGAGAGGAAAGAACAAACTCAACACAAGCTAGGCAGAGGGGGAAAGGAGGCCGAAATGTTACTTTTGCAAGGGATCACCTAACACCAATTACTGATGAGGCATCAGGAAAGGGGTGTAACAGCCGTGGAGCAGACCATAGCGAAATACCACTGTGCAGGCTGACAGGAATGCATTTTCCGCTCACTATTAGCAGCGGGGACAACCACCCCCCATAGTTTCCCTCCCCAAATCAGCGTTAGTTCTTCCTTTATTTTA
Organism: Cariama cristata; assembly: GCF_000690535.1. NCBI lineage: Eukaryota > Metazoa > Chordata > Aves > Cariamiformes > Cariamidae > Cariama > Cariama cristata. The sequence goes on along the minus strand of NW_009597811.1, from coordinate 1,808 downwards.
GAGAAGCCACACTGAGCCCTGCTTCCTTCGACCCACTCCCCCGCTACATGCCCTGTCCTCCCCGCTGATTTCCATGTCCCCTATGGCAGCTCTGGCTGGAGGACTGCAGAGCAGACTCCCCCACCTCAGCTCCGCAGGGAAGAAGGGACAACACACACCTTGACGAGAAGCAGCCCGTCTTAAAACTGGGCCCCTGCGTGTGAGGCAGCAGTTCTCAACAGGTCCCCTCTTGCTTGGAACCACTCTTTTCTGGTTAGATCCCAAGAGGATATGCTTAGCCACCCTCTTAACTCCAAATGTCAAGGTTAGCTCCCTTTTCTCACTAGCCCCATGCATTAGCTGTGGGTAGTTGCCCAAATCTACCGTACTCCCAAAGAGGGGAGATATAAACCTTTAATGGAGCCTACAATAAGAGGGGGCAAAGCACCGCTATACCACTGTATTAAGAGCACTGAGCTATGTAAACAGCCCCAAGAGAGATCTCCGCATGCTCCCAAATATAACTTTTCCTATGCTAAGGGACTGCAGAGCCAGACAGGTTAGAGGGGAGGGCTATTAAAACCATCTGAACTTGAGCAATACTGGGCAAATTGCACTTTTTTCATTTTTTATAGCTGCTTACAGCCCCAACTTCTTTTTCTAATATTCTTTTTTTTGGCACAGGACTGATTACATGCCTAATGCCTGAAGAAAAGTGGGAATACTGAAGGATTAGGAATACCTAAATTTATGGCAGGATTAGCTGGAACTTTATCCTGCTTGACAGAGAGAACTAACATGAACAATCAAGAAGGACATTCCAGCCCCATTATCTCCTACTCCTGCTCTGAAGAATGCAGAAATAAAGGATTGCACTCAAGAAAAAAAGTTTGTGACATTCATTTGAGATATCCCAGTCTGTTACGAGAAATCAGCATGTTTGTTGAATAATTCCACAATAATTCAAAAAATATTTTATAAAAGAATTAAATAAATAGTCTAGTTCTTCTCTTGCTTACATCAGTTTTACATAAAACAACATTAATGAAAAGAGAACCAAACCCAAAGAAAATATTTGGTTAGATCTCATTCCACTGCCAATGAAATTTACCACTGAGCTTAATGGAGTAGGACCAATACCAGAAATACCTACATCTTCCGTACAGCCGTATCATTCAAGGCTCTGCTCAGATGTTGGTTGATGAAATCAGCGTTTCTGTGACCAGAATGAATGCTTCAGGTGCCAATCCAGTGCAGATTTCCTTGGGAGACCTTGGGCATGTTTCAGTTCCCTTTCTCTGAAGCAGGGATAACAGCCCCAGCACCTTGGATGGCCCTTGGGGAGACATATTCACAAGTTTGCCATGGGTTCAATTTGAGTTAGTGGTGGATCCAGACAAGGACAATGGACAGATCCAGTAGAAGGGGGAAATAAAACATGGAAGCATTATGAGCCGATTTTCATATGGGAACAGTAGGTTCTTAGCACCGCAGCCAGCCAGCCAGCCACACGCACACCCTCTCTAAAAGGATTTTCTTTTAGACTGAGAATTTGATTTTTTGAGTCTTTGCTCCCACAGTGAGCTTGATGTTTTAAACATATAGATCAGGCAACCCAGAATAGTGGAGCTCGGGGTTAACAATAGTGATTATTTTCCAGTAGGAAACACTTGCTCATTTGAATCTTGTGTAATTACATCACAGAAATGCTGCAGAACAAGCCCTTGCCTGACCCTCCCCACTCCCGCTTTCCCCCGTACGCCCATACCCCTGCCTTTAAGCCGGGCCGGGGTTATCTATCCCTCCCCGCGGGCATGAGTCGCTCCCCG
>NW_009597810.1:0-7477 GCF_000690535.1 Cariama cristata | reverse complement strand
TATTATATTCATAATATATATTATTTAGGACATTCAGACACAGTTTTTCCAGGGGTTTCAGATTCTACCAATACACAAATATAAGTCCTGTAACTTTTTAATTTTCAGGAATCTCCTGGACAAAAAGTGAAGCCAAGACACATATCTCAAAAAAAAAATTTCAGTATGAATACATATGCATAAATGTATTTTAAAGAAAACATTTACAACATCAATAAAAGTAATAGTAAATAGCTTGGAAAAAGGATATGTACCATAATATTCAAATTAGAATTTTGTGACAATGGTTAGAATTTTCAAAATTTCCCATTTTCTTCCATCTTCAAATTCTTTTGAAGCTGCTTATTCTTTCTAAATTTTCACTATCTTTCTTATCAGTTACTTCATTGGTACTGAAAACCAGGTTTCTGAAATTTTCTTAGATGTCATGTAACCCATACCACTTCAGATTTCAGTAGAATATCCAGATTTTTATCTTTTTAAGCAGGTAAATCTGTGAGGTTGAACTGCATCTGCCTCGTGTTCTTTGACCTGGTCTTTCAATGCAAAATGGAGGTTCTGTTATAAAAAATTCTCTCCTCCTACAGCTGTAATTAGTTATTTTTCTAGATCTTGTCAAAGTTATTGATGACTTTATTTCTGAAAATGTTCATCTGCTTTATGAAGTGAATTACTACCTACTTTGCTTGTGCTTGTTGTACAAATTTGGAGGCAGCGAACAAATATCTAGCATGCAATTTCTGTTGCAAGCATTTTAACTCCACTTTGTTAAATAATAAAATCATTAATAATCCAATTGTGTAAAATGGAACACCTAAAGAAATCTGTCTGGAGTTTTCTTTTTTCTATATTCTCTGTTAATCCTGTTTGTGCAGAAAAATGTGAATTATGCCTACAATACTGCAATTGCTTAACCGTGAGTAGAATCTATTCCAATAACATGAAAACAAAACCTCCTTTTTGATAGTCAGAAAATATCAGTAGTTAAAATTTCTTTTACCTCCCTCATTCTCTGTTGGCAAGCTTGGCCTAGGGGCAGAGGAAGAACAAGTTGAGAGCTTGCGGGTAGGAATCAAGGGGCAGGCTAATATGGGTGACACTGTTGTGGGTGTTTACTACAGACCACCTGATCAGGACAAGGAAGTAGATGAGGCCTTCTACAGACAGCTGAAAGCAGCCTCATGATCACAGGCCCTGGGTCTCATGGGCGACTTCAACCACCCTGATAACTGTTGAAAAGGCAACACAGCAAGGTAGACACGGTCCAAGAGGTTCTTGCAGAGCATTGATGATAACTTTTTGACACAGGTAGTGGAGGAGCCAATGAGGAGACGTGTTCTGCTGGACCTTGTACTAACAAACAAAGAACTGGTTGGGGATGTGAAGATTGGGGGCAGCCTTGGCTGCAGTGACCCTGAGGTGGTGGAGTTCAGGATTCTGCATGGAGGAAGCAGGGCAATAAGTAGGATTGTTACCCTGGACTTCAGGAGAGCTAACTTTGGCTTCTTCAGAGACCTACTTGAAGGGATCTCATGGGTTAGGGCTCTGGAAGTTAGTGGGGCCCAGGAGAGCTGGTTAATATTCAAGCACCGCTTCCTCCAAGTTCAAGATTGTGCATCCCTATGAGCAAGAAATGAAACAAAGAGGGCAGGACACCTGCATGGGTAAGCAAGAAGATTCTGCTAAAACTCAAATAGAAGAAGGAAGTTTATGGAATGTGGAAAAAGGGACAGGCCACTTGGGAGGAATATAGGAACATTGTCAGATATGCGGGGATGCAATGAGGAACACCAAGGTCCACTTGGAGTTAAATCTGGCAAAGGAGGTTGAAGACAACAAGAAGAGCTTCTTCAAATACATCAGCAGCAAAAGGAAGACTAGGGAAAACGTGGGCCCGCTGTTGAATGAGGTGGGTAACCTGGTGACAGAGGATACAGAGAAGGCAGAGCTACTGAATGTCTTCTTTGCTTCAGTCTTTGCAGCTAAGGCAGACCTTGAGGAATCCTAAACCCTGGAAATAAGAGAAGAAGCCTGTAGAAAGGAATATTTTCCCTTGGTGAAGGAGGATCAGGTTAGAGATCATTTAAGCAAGCTGGACACCCACAAATCCATGGAGCCTGATGGGATGCACCCACAAGTGCTGAGGGAGCTAGCAGATGTTATTGCTGAGCCACTCTCCATCATCTTTGAAAGGTCATGGAGAAGAGGAGAGGTGCCAGAGGACTGGAAGAAAGCCAACGTCACTCCATTCTTCAAAAAGGGCAAGAAGGAGGATGCAGGAAGCTACAGGCCAGTCAGCTTCACCTCCATCCCTGGAAAAGTGATGGAGCAGCTCATTCTGGATGTCATCTCTAAGCATGTAGATGCAAAGGAGGTTACAGGAATAGTCAACATGAATTCACTAAGGGGAAGTCATGCTTGTTCAGCCTGATAGCCTTCTATGATGACATGACCTGCTGGGTAGATGAGGGGAGAGCAGATGCTGTCTACCTTGACTTCAGCAAGGTTTTTGGCACTGTCTCCCACAACATCTCCATAGGTAAGGTCAGGAAGTGTGGATTAGTCGAGTGGACGGTGAGGTGGATTGAGAACTGGCTGAATGGCAGAGCTCAGAGGGTCATGATCAGTCATGCAGATACTAGTTGGAGGCCTGTAGTCAGTGGCGTTCCCCAGGGTTTAGTACTGGACCCAGTCTTGTTTAACCTATTCATCAATGACCTGGATGAAGGGACAGAGTGTACCCTCAGCAAGTTCATTGATGATACAAAACTGGGAGGGGTGGCTGATACGCCGGAAGGCTGCTCTACCATTCAGGGAGACCTGGACAGGCTAGAGATTTGGGTGGAGAGGAGCATAATGAAATTCAGTAAAGGCAAGTGTAGGGTCCTGCACCTGGGGAGGAATAATCCATTGACCAGTACAGGTTGGGAGTTGACCTGCTGGAGAGCAGCTCAGCAGAGAAGGACCTGGGAATCCTGGTGGACAACAAGGTAACCCTGAGTCAGCAAAGTGCCCTCGTGGCCAAGAAGGCCAATGGTATCTTGGGGTGCATTAGGAAGAGTGTGGCCAGCGGGTTGGGGGAGGTTATTCTCCTCCTCTACTTTGCCCTGGTGAGGCCACATCTGGAGCACTGCTTCCAGTTCTGGGCTCTCCAGTTCAAGCAAGACAAAGAACTACTGGAGAAAGTCCAGCAGAGGGCAATGACAATGATGAGGGGACTGGAGCATCTCCCTTATGAGTAAAGGCTGAGAGAACTGGGTCTGTTCAGCCTGGAGAAGACTGAGAGGGGATCTTATCAATACTTATAAATACCTTAAGGGTTGAGGTCAAGAGGATGGGGCCAGACTCTTTTCAGTGGTACCTAGTGACAGGTTAAGGGGCAGCAGGCACAAACTGAAACTCAGGAAGTTTCATCTGAGTATGAGGAAGAACTTCTATACCGTGAGGGTAGCAGAGCACTGGAACAGGCTGCCCAGAGAGGGTGTGGAGTCTCCTTCTCTGGAAATATTCAAACCTGCCTGGATGCGTTCCTGTGCAACTTGGTGTAGGTGACCCTGCTTTGGCAGGGGAGTTGGACGAGGTGATCTCCAGAGGTCCCTTCCAACCCCAACCATTCTGTGATTCTGTGATTCCGTAAAATGACCTATGCTGTCACAAGAAATACTAAAAGCCATGAAGAAATTGACATGAAAAGGAAGCATAAATAAAAAGCAGTGATAAGTCATGAAGTATTTGTAATATATGTGATTCTTATGTCAGTTATATCAGCTAGAAAGATGAGATAAATTCTTGACAAAAAGGCCACGTACGTTGTTTTCAGTACTATCGGAAAATCACTGGATTGTAGTAAAAAAAAAAGTAATTGTTGTCACGAAGTATTATTCCTCTTTTATTTACAGTCAATACTTGTCTACTGTGAGACAACTGGTCTACATTACTCAAAATATTTTGATTCTATGCATTATTTCTAAAGCCATAAAAGCAATTACAAGGACAAAGCAATTGACCTCATAAAGCAGACGTGTAAGTTTACTCATGCTTGCATCAACAAGAGCTTCTAGATCGTCCTGAAATAAAAGGTGAAAATAAGATGAGTTGTCTAGTCTGCAGAAGATGGGGATTTTGCACATGCTTGAAAGACTCATCAGAATCTCTCTCTCTCCAGAACTGAGTTTCAGATAACTGACAAGATTCATGGTTACAGATCTCAAGAAATGTATGAATTCCAATTCGTACATTTGGAGTGAATTTCATTGTTTCCCTGTTTTAGTGCCTCAGGTTTTAATGTGGGGACAACCTTTAAATAGTTTCATGGAAAAAAGCTCTCTAAGTCATTAAATTAATTAGAGCACTACTGCGATGAGAAATATATTTTGTTCAAAAGTTGTTATTGTGAATGTTTTAAATGTCACCATTGTGCTAAGACTCTGTTGAAAGTCATTTGGTATGTAAAGGAATTGAGGGAAAGCTAATGAAACAACAATGAGACTGAAGAAAGAGAAATTTTAATTACCACTTTTATTTCCGCATTTCATTATGTTCTGTTACATTGTTAAATTTGACAATTTACCTAAAACTGGAATATTTCTGTTGGGCAAAACATGAATGTTCACCGTCATGCATCACCTCATGGCTTGCAGACTTCTAAACAAACTGTGCACTGCCTGGAGGAGATTTCTCTGCATGCATACAGCATTTGGCATTATCACTCTTAAACTTTACTTGCAGTTTGGTAGTGAGCCCATGGAGTAGCTTTTAAACTGCTCTGCACACATTTTGACAGGCAGGCAAGCTGTGTATAAAGGTGTTCTGGGCTAACACTGGTAGGTAGCTAAGCAGCACACAGCTGGTCACTCAGTCTGCCCCAGAGTAGGATGAGGAAGAGGATCAGAAGGGTAAAAGTGAGAAAATCCATCAGCTGAGAAAAAGACAGTTTAATAAGTAAAACAAAGCTGCACACACAAGCAAAGCAAAATAAGGAATTCATTCACTGCTTGCCATCAACAGGCAAATGTCCAGCCACTTTCATGGAAAACACGGCTTCATCACACATTACTTGGGAAGACAAACGTCATAACCATGAACATCCTCTGTTCCACCTTCTTTCACTCAGCTTTTATTGCTCAGCACGATGTCATACGGTATATGGAAAATCCCTTTGGTCTGTTGGGTTTATGTGTCTTGGCTGTGTCCCCTCCCATCTTCTTGTGCACCCCCACCACTGGCAAGGCAGAGTGAGAAACAGAAAGCCTTGACACTGTGCAAACACTAGTCGGTAATACCCAAAATATTGGTGTGTTATCAACACTGTTTTGGTCCATAGCACCGCACCACTTGCTACGTATATGGAAAATCCCTTTGGTCTGTTGGGTTTATGTGTCTTGGCTGTGTCCCCTCCCATCTTCTTGTGCACCCCCACCACTGGCAAGGCAGAGTGAGAAACAGAAAGCCTTGACACTGTGCAAACACTAGTCGGTAATACCCAAAATATTGGTGTGTTATCAACACTGTTTTGGTCCATAGCACTGCACCACTTGCTACGAAGAAAAGTAATTCCATCCCAGCCAAAACCAGTACAAAAATTCTGCCCTGTGTGATTGTTTGTTGGTTTTGTAGCAGCCTGCACAGCACCCTGTTCCACTTAAAAATCAGGCTTACTCTCAGGCAACCTTTGAGAGACATTGTTCTATTAAGTGTTCTATGAATGGTAACAGTAAGCAGCAATTACAATGTTTAGAAATAAGGTTACGAAAAATTAATAAAGTAAAACTTTGCCTGAAACTTTTACATAGTTACTGTCACCAAATGTTATCTCCATAATTTTGTTCTGCAGTACAAACAGGGGTGCATTCAGGCAGGAATTCTCCCTCAAAAATTAAATCTCTCATGGTTTGATTATAGCTTAACACATATTACCTCTTTTATGCTCGCAACCTCAGAACGCTACTGATCAATCAAACTTTGGAATTTTACAGTGGTTTTAAAAGTTTTCGGGTAATACTGCAAATACCAGCTTTAGACGGAGAAGAAATAGATTATTACTTAAATTCTCCCAGGGCAAGAATGAAGCACATTCATTCTTTCTAATATCAGTTTTGTGGAGTTTTATTTTGAATACTTGTTTATTGATATCGTCATTGTCATTAATTTAATATTAATTTTGGCAGCAATTTAATCACTGTAATGTTTTGGTTTTAACAATCTTGGGAAAAAAATTAAGCATATTAGTTGAATTATTCTTGTTTATTGCTATGTATTTATCTGTTTATAATCCTTTCAAATTACTGTGTGTATCTGGCGCTTATCAAATTGTAAAATGTGTCATAATCACTATAGTTAAAAGATAACTCAAATGAGAATTTTGCAAGATATTTAGGGTTGGATGCTTTTTAAAATTTTTATTAATGTGAAAATCCTTCACATGGTCATTGTCAAATAGATTATTTTCATTCCCTCTCTTCTGAATGTATGAATTAAAATAACTCATTTCTTCAGTGTCACAATCCTATACTCATTTTCTCTCACCAGGAAAAAAAGAATCAACCTTTAGTAACTCATAAGAATGTTCATAATTGTAAGCTTAAATTTATGTGACGTACCTGCTGCTGCTGCTTATTTTCCAGTTATTGCAAATAAATTCTAGTTGCATTACACTTCTAAATGTAGTACTCTCGTACGTGTTAAATTAGTACCATTTCAAGTCTCTTTATTCACAGAATAAGTTCATTCCACTGTAGTGAATGTGAAATGGCTGATAATATATTTTCATACCTGCTTCAGAACTCAGTCTAATTAGCAACACAAATTCTTGTCAACATTTTATACCCATGCCTCAAAGCTTGTTTCCCACCCAAATCCCATTTATGTTCATGAGCTTAGTCTCTGCCTCTTCCAAAGCTACTGATGTGCTTGGATTCAAAGTGCTATTCCATGAGTTCACAGAATATGGGGGTTCTACTCCTACAAGAAAAATGAATGTAAGCCAGATATAGTAGAACTCAGGGTAATCACAAATAGCAAGACATGTTCAATTAAATTTAAATATCATACATTTCAAAAAAAATATTAAAATCCTGTTCCTACTGGGATCAACTATAAGAAGTTTATATAAATTTGATACATTTCGAAGACAGTGGGCAACATATTGGCAGTATTATTTTTTTTGTCTAACATGTAAAATAGTGCTATAAGATAACAAATATTGCAGTGAATATGTCACCAAAATGATGCCTATCATTTTGGAAAATGAACTAGAGCCTCTACAGCGTAGAAAAGAACCATTATGTCTTGAGCTAAAAAGGCATTGGTCTCTCATTTGAAGATTGATCACAGTTGACTCAAGAATACTTGTGTTATAGATGAATCAAAATGTGAACCATAAACCCCAATGTTAATTGAAATCTAACAGGCATGTAAATATTTTAGAGAAACCTATAATCATAGATTCTCAGAATTATAGAATGATTTGGTTGGAAGG
>NW_009597809.1:0-688 GCF_000690535.1 Cariama cristata | reverse complement strand
TCCAAGACGTCCCTATGGTCCCAGGTCCGACGATGGCCCGTCGGTCCTTCCGATCATCGTGATCTCTGGTGGGGAAAGCTTCCTTTTCACTTAATTGAATTAGGTCCCCCCCGGTGAGAGATACACGCCACGCATATTCGGTTTCAGATTCCTTGGGAAGGTATTCATACTCTTTCTTTAATTTGGCAAGCTTGGTGGCAGTATATGGTATTGCTTTAGTTGTAATGTGAGGGTCTTCATCCTCATCATTTAGGTAGGCATATTCTGCTTTGACCAAGGGACGAATAATAGGTGGGGGGTCATTGGCTCACATCCTAGCTTCCTGCAGGTCATTCACTGGGTAAATGGAGGAAGTTTGTCAGATACCCTTTTCCGCATTTGGACTTCTGCTTCTGCTAGGTTGGTTTTATGTCAACCGTTACTTTCAGTCCCAGGTAGTGGAGAACAGTACAGTGTGTTCCGTACCATGCAATCCTTCCTTTTTGGGTGTTGGGATCCTTGTTCCCGGGTAGTGGACCATGCAGTCCTCCCTTTTCCTTGTCTATTGACGATGTTGAGACATTACTGTTCTTTCGGGCCAACTTTGGACCAACTCTCACACCGCTCACTCACTGCTCCCCCCTCCCCTCTCCCTGGTGGAAATCAGTAAAAAGGAAATTGGAAAAAGGTAAAACCGGTGGGTTAAGAT
>NW_009597808.1:0-883 GCF_000690535.1 Cariama cristata | reverse complement strand
ATACAAAATAAAATTAAAAAACAATCTATACACTCGAATAAAAAAATTATACATATGGTACAACACATACTATATCATAACATGTATACAACTTATAAAATGCGTGCAATACATAGAATTAATACAATATGTAAAATACATTAATACAATAAATACCATACCGTACCACGCCATACAATGCAATATAATAAATACCACACAAAGCAATACATACCATACCATACAATGCAACACCACACCTGTATGAACCATTCCCATGCCTCTCTTTAAGGCATTGACAGGCATGGAGCATCGACCACCTCTCTAGGTCATTCGGAAAACTTTATTTCCGGAGAGGGTGGACAAACACTGGAACAGACTTCCAAGAGAGGTAATATATGTAAAAGCCGTCCCATACAATACATAAAATGCAATACTTATCATACAATAAAATATATATACACGATATAATCTTCCTAATATCCAGCCTTTACACTTTATTCTGAGTATTCACGTGGCTGGGATGGAATACTGCATTGGTCAGTCCTTGGTCACCTGTCCCCTCTGCAGCTTACCCCCTTTCCACCTTTACCCGACGTGGAGCCCAAGGGAGCCTGCAGGGAGCAGGCCCACACATATGGGCCTTCCTGCGTAACAGTCCCACTTCTACCCCAGCAACAACAACAGATACTAGGTGTCATCAACTCTGAAAGCAGGAACTGCCTGAATAAACCTGTAGTCAGCTTCAAAAAGTGCAGTTACTAAAAAATTCAACTGAAGGGAAAAAAAAATACAGACAGGAGAAATGGTCCTGCTTTAGCCAAACCCAGAGAGAGGTCACAAAGGGTTGGGAGGCCAAGGAGGGATGGGTGGCCGAGGAGGAGTTGAAGCTGAGCAGGGGTGG
>NW_009597807.1:0-25205 GCF_000690535.1 Cariama cristata | reverse complement strand
GGCACCTCGGCCAGGGGCGGCCTGGTGTGCCCCCGGTCAGTGTCACAGCTGCCACAGCTGGACAAAGGGGAGAGTCTCAGGAAAGAGTCCAAATAAACGCTGACCCGCCATCCTGGCGGTTTAAATCACTAACGGCCCTTCATCTGCCGCCTCCAACGGACCCGGCTAAGAATTGGGAATGGCCTGCAGCGAATGGTGGTGACAGGCCCGGTATTAACTATGGCGCTTCTCATTACAATTAATCTGCCCCATTGGATCTAGTCGTAGGGGATGCATTGAATGGAAAGCGGGAATGGTAAACATCAACTCCACCCATTTCCAAACATTCCTCTTAGTCTAGACCTTCTGAAAAAGTGCACTTAATACTTCCACAATTTACATTGCAAGAAAATGTCTCAAAAATTTTCTGAAAGCTTCTGGTTTTGAACCTTTTCCCCACAGAACAAATAATTTTCCACCAGTCTCCCTTTAAAATCCCAGTTAACACTCTTACAGTTTCAAAACACAACTCTGATGGCCCAAGCTTTTCAAGAACTGTGTCATTTTTAAAGGGTCTTAAGATGTCTAATGCTAAGCACTTACATGTCTACTAGCAGTGATACTAATTTAAAGCATCTGCAGAGAAAATTATGGTTTAGGCTTGGACATGTCTCTGCATGCCTCTGCTATTCCCTGCTGTTGTGCCCTCGTGTAACATGCTGATCGTTGCAAGTGGATGACAGGTGTCTAAACTTCATACAGCTCTTCTCAACGTCAGCTTCACTTGCTAGATTGGAACTGACTGTTGCAGTAGATAACACCAGCCGCTAAGTGGGTCAATAAAATAAATCACTCTGGGTATCTCAGAGACATAAATGAAGTGCTACACCAGTGCAAAACTTGGGTTTGCTGCAGCTAAAGCTGTCCTTCTCCTGGGAAAAAGTAAGTTCTGTCTTCACAGCTACCAGAAGAGTATATTTCATGAACACTGCATTTACTTGAAGCTATGGTTTTGGGCTAAATTACTCTTTCACTCTGATGATACAGATGGATCAACGCAGGCTGGCCCTGCTGACTGCTTGGGACTCCAAAGCCTTCAACTGTGCAAAGGCACACTCCATCTGACTGGGTCCAGTTGCTGGATCTATGCCTTTTTAATTAGTATTTTATAGAATCGTAGAATCATTAAGGTTGGAAGAGACCTTAAAGATCATCAAGCCCAACCGTATACCCAATGCCACCATGCCCGCTAAACCCACTAAACCATGTCTTGAAGTGCCACATCTAAACGTTTTTTGAACACCTCCAGGGACGGTGAGTCCACCACCTCCCTGGGGAGCCCGTTCCAATGCCTAACAACTCTAACAGTGAAGAAATTCTTCCTAATATCCAACCTGAACCTCCCCTGCTGCAACTTGAGACCATTTTCTCTTGTCCTATCATTTCTGTTTGCGGCTCAGAAAACCAAAAGTTAGCTAATTTTTTCTAAAATATGCAGGTTTAGGAGGAAGAAATAAGCACAAAAACCCAAAAATTATGTTCCTATGGCAGAAACATTAAAATATACACAGCTATTTACACTTACTGAAAATAGAGCATATGCTTTCATGTCTGATTATTGTCCAAACTTGTATCCTTATGTTAATTTCCCCGTTCTTTCTGGACAAATCATCAAATGAAATGCTCTAAAAAAGTTTTATTAGAGACATTTTTGTTTGTTCCCATTAAAGACTCTGAAAATTCATTTTCTACAAAATAAGGGTGTCTTTGTAAAGCTGAACTCTCTGTGACCTCTGAGAGCAGCTACTTTAACATACAATGGGAGACAACTCAATAGGCCTGTCCAAAAATAAACATCTCTTCAAAGAATATTTTAACCCTAGAGACTTCACACAAAAAGAACAGTCACAATGCTACTTGATAATACAAAATCAGTGTAATAGACATATTCATTTTCAAAAAGCTATGGGACCTTTTGCATTCCAGTTTTTGAGTGAGCTAGGCTTCATAATAGATGGCTCTACCATTTTTGGATCAGTGTTTTCCAAAACAGATAAATGCCCATGCTGTTTCAAAAGGATGTATTAGAACCATGATAGTCCATCAATAATGTGGGACCAAAAAGTATAAACCTGCATTGCAAATATTCTTGTAGCAAAGATCAGTTTTCTCACTGATCATCTATTAACTCCTGAAAAGATAAAGTGAAGTGCCTATTGATTTAATAAAGCTTACCTAGAATGAAAGTAAATAATTATTATTGCATCCCTATATATGTAATATAATATATATATAATATAAAATAATGCATCCCTGCTGTATTCATTTATGAAGTTTGCCTCTAAACATAGACACCCATGTGTGTCCAAATCACATGTAAGTCTCACTGCAATTAACAGACAGGATAAAAAGTGATGGTTGCTGTGGTGTTGGATCCAGTGGCAGCAGCAGCCTTTTCTTCCTCCTCCATTAATTGTTTAAAAATTGTTTGCTACTTAAAAATACACAGCAGGAACAGTTATGCAGAACAGTTACACAGTCCTGCTATCAGTTAGCACTTATATGCATGCTTAGCCATTGGATAAATTAATTACTAATGGGAATGATGGCACTGGATAATAAGAAAATTATAACCCACAGAACACTATGATAAAAGTTCTTAAAAAACTGATTACAGACTAACAGTACTGCATGTCATACAAAGCTTGCAAATACATGGCTTAGTACATTTTAACTTGGGCTGTTGCATAATCTGAGCCCATCGGGTGCTGTCTGGTCCTCAGCACATATCATTACAGATACTTTTTACTGCACTACCCTGGATGCAGAAACTTGTGTGGCAAGCTCAGTGCACCAGGTTGTGGGGCTGAATGCGTCTGCAGGTTAGAAAACCAGTCACGAGCAGGCAGCTTTTACTGGGAGGTAGGAAGCAGCACTCTGAAATCCCGTGATTTGGCCCTGAGGGCCAAGGGTTGGGACCCAGACAGATCTAAGCATAGCATTTAATTTTCTTAATTTGAAATGCTTATTTATTTGGAATTGGTGTGAGGAACTTGGTATTTCCTTCTATCGAAGTAGTGAGGCTTTAATGCTAAATAATTGCAATATTGGCTTTGATGTAGAGCTCTAAACATTTTTATTTTGATTATCTGAAACCCAACTGCACAAACAAATAACTCATCACCAGAACTTAGCACATGTGCATTATCCAAACAGGAAACAGAGATGTCAAACAAGCACAATTTTGATTAAGTAATATATGAGATGGAAAAGATGATATAATGTTTTTTCCTCTTGCTCATGGATCTTCCCAAGTATTAACTTTGTAGGCATTCATCTGTTTAGACAGTTTTCCTCCCTAAACATTGGTTTACTTATAACTCCAGAGAGTAATACCTGACAACATTTTGATTGATTGATTTAAATTCTCCACGGACTGTTAGAATGAAGGATTATTTTACCGTGAAATTTCCTGAAGTTCACCTGAACAAATACAGCCTTGGATGCAGCCCAGAAAACATTCTCTGAAGGTTATAAGAATAGAATATAGACGGGGCAGACAAAACAGGATAGTAGAAAGTACAACCAAAGAGGCTACGACATCCAAGTAACTAGCAAATAACATATAGGTTGGAAAGCAGAACAGACACTATTTGGCTCAAAATGAAGGTCTCGCTTAGTCTGTGAATAGTCACTGGAAACTATTAAAAATATTGGAGAAGATACAAAAATGTCTATATGGTGCCTAGAAAATGCTAAAAACGAACAACGGGAATATCATGTACACATACTGCAATTAGAAGTACTAGTTAGGCTAAACAGCAAATCAATCTCAACTTTATAAGCTTCAGATATATTCATCTGAGATTTGCTCCCTGATTGTATTTACTTTCCTGTTTGTTTGTTTGGTTGGTTTTTTTAAAGTGGCTGTTGTTCCAAAACCACTCACTGTGGAAGACTGGAATAGATTTCAATATTCTATTGAAATGAATGGTCTGACTATAAAAACACACAAGGAAGAATTTTATTGGAGAAAAATAATGTTGGAAAAACAATGCTAAAATTGGAACAGGTCCTAAGAACACCAATGAAAATGGAAAGAGAGGAGTTAAAGGGACAGAAAGTGGTGGGAAATATACAAAAGAGAGGACTCAACTCTGGAAGAGTCGGAGGGAATTGAGTGAGGGCACGGGTGTTACTGTATTGTGGTTTGTTTGTTCTTCTACCCCAAAGAAAAGTAAGATGTAAGACACCAGCTGAGATAGATAGATCTCCAAGAAAATGTACCTTTCTCATGTAATGCTTGTTTTTGTTTACAGCTTCAAAAATCTCAGTTCCTGTAAGCAGTAAGTTATGACATTTAGTTTTTCAGTAGTTCATTCCTATAGTGTCAACCAGCATATGGTGTTACGGAAAAGAACCTGATCATATGATCCCTCTACTCTATAGCCAGTGACAGGATGGATAAAAAAAAAAAATTTAAAAAAGACATTTGAAGAATGGGGAAACCCATCTGTTACTACTTGTTTTACCATATCTTGTAAGAACCTTGGTCATAGATCACACTGTACTATAAACACAGAGTAAAATGAGGGCATCCTGGACAGAAACATCTTACACTCTAAGCAAATGAGACAAAAACCCCAATGCCTAGGCACAGACAAGCAGAAGGATGCTGAGAACTAAATAACAATAACAACTACTGATCAGCATTTTTGGCATAAATATCATATTAAAAAAAAAAAAAAAACAAACAAATCAATCATCGTGGATTGTTTGTAATATAACGGACACTTTGGTAGCAAATGAGAGATGAGAAGAGGCTGTGGTTAAGCTGAAAAGACATTCAAAATTAGCACCTTACATTATAGACAATAAAAAAAGGGTGCAACAGCATTGTGAGTGGGTAACAGCAGTATCAAATCGAATCTATCGAGTTCAGAGAAAATGAATTTTATAGTTCAGACCCAAAATAAAGTTTATATGAGAGTTTCAGCCATGGATAGACAGAAAAAAATTTATCTCAAAGTTATTATGTACAGAATCAATTTACAGTATCTAGACTATCTACATGTGAGGACATAGGGAGAGATCAGTGCTGAGTGGCAGAAAGCATGGAGGAGATGTCTGCAGAGAGAAAGGAAATGGGAGGAAGGTTTGCAAGGAAAGGCTGGGAGCTGTCTTTAACCATGCTGAATTTGAATTGATGGCTTAATTCCAAAATACCCAGACAGATATCAGGAGATTTTCATCTCTACAGGAGAAAGAAGTCCAGGGTGACTCAGGAAAGTTAGTTTCATAGCGTGCAGATTATTGTGATACTAGGAACAAGTAAAGGGGACAAAGGACAGAGCTGCTTAGAGCATCCATGGGAAAGTGATGAAGAAAAGACTCTTTCAGACATGCAGACCAATGCAAGGCAGCAGCATGCATTCATCAAAATAAAAACAAATTGAAGAAATAAGGTCAGTTAAAACATAGTGTCTCATAGGCTGAGACCTTTAAAAAGAAGGCAACGTGAGAAGAGACAAAGGCCTTTGGTGAGTGTCAAGAAATATCTGTTGACCCTGGTTGAGTATTCTGAGGTCTCACATTCCAGCTCTGAACCAAGCTCAGTGTTTTGGGGACAGTAATTGTTAAACTAATTTGGAACTCAGCCAGTATGGTACAAGCAGGAATCCACCACTGTATTTTAAGAAGGCCATAATTGAATGCAGACACTCGGGCTTACTGAAGGGATCAGATTTATCACTGTGTCTAATCTGTATTTTTGAAACACATATTATTGTAAGTAGTATGAAAAAAAGCTGTCTAGCCAAATAAATGTTGCCTGACACAACAGCAGTAACAGCTGTTTTATCTCCTTTCCCATAATTTGGGGCTCTAGGACAGAGAATATTTTAAAGTGCACTTTGAAGGAGTAATTCATAGGAATTTAAATTAGCAGTATCCTTTCTACTGAGCAAACCGAGACACCTATTACATATAAATAATTAAAGAAGCTGAGTTTTAAATATGACATTCCTCTATTGAAATTCCCACATTAATACCCAGCTATGCTAATCTATTTCTCTTCAAATGTCTTAGAATCTCTTTTCATGTGTTAAGTACTGCTAAGAGAAAATGTATACAGTCAAATGATTTAATGATCTTGAGCAGGATACTATGCATATAATATTTGAAATTACTCTATCAACTCATATATCCAGTTGAAAAAAGCAACTCCAATATATTCTTCAACTACTAGTTTATTTATCACAAATGAGGCATTTTCTAGGACTTTGTCCCAAATACCTTACAGTTCTACTGGCTATGTTACAAATTATAAAAGGAAATAGTCTAGTGCAATTTCTAGGAATGATGCATCTCAAAATTGTTTAATATTTTTCATTCATCAGAGCTAACATCATTAGATATAGGAAAATCTCAAAGATTATTAACACTGCCAAGTTTTTCAAAGCAATTTAAAATTTGAATAAATTGCATAAGAATTGGGAAGATTCACCCAAACTACCTGAAGAAATTCAGTGAAACAGGCTTCTTACTCCATAACTTCAGTTCTAGAACAACTGCTTGAAACATTTTTCAGAATTAAAATGGGCAATCCTGCCTAGGGAATAACTCAACCATGATTACACTAAGGCTTCCATGTGGAGTGTCAGTGAGATCCAGAGCAGCACAAATCAGAGCAGTTACAGCCACTGACTACTCCCACTGGCAGTTTGTGCTGCTTTTGAGCTAATTTCCACACATTTCCCACATTCAAGGATGGGAATTGGATTCCTAGCATACTTTATGCTTATCTGGATGCTTAGGATTGTACATACTGACCATGGCATTGCCAAGATGGAAAAAGAGGGAAAAATGATGATGCAGATTCGGTTTTGTTGGATTCTCTTTGTTTCGTTTTCTCTGTAGATTATTGCATTTCCACACCTTGCACTCTTATTAATAAAACTCTTCTTACAAAAGATATAATGATGCCTTCCAGCTCAGGATTCCGAATTAATTGTCTATCCTCATCTTCTTTACTTGTCAGCCATTTGTAATACAGTACTTTAGGATGTTTTTGAAATCCTTTCCCTTTCTTGTCTCATGTGGCTCTAGTTTCACTCTATTTTCCTTTCCTGCTCGTATCACGAATGTATTAGAACCCTCCCCACTTCTGAATAGGGATAATATGAAATGATCACATCCATCTCCAAAATGAAACTACATAACAAGCTCAATCTGTCAGCTTTGTAGACTGTCCAGACTGTAAAACAAGGATAGAATTCTCATTTACATGTATACAGTTAGCTATACTGTCTTGAATCACACTTTCACCTTGATCCTTGTTTCTCCCTCAGAAGCATTTACTTTCTGTTTTGAAGCTTATTGACTGTAAAGCCAAACTGGAAAGCATGCAGTCTAGTGCTTTTACCAACACTATATATTTTGGTTAAACCAGAACTCTGAAAACAAACAAACAAACAAACAAACAAAAAAGAGTGGTTCTGTGCTGAAATTTGAGATTCCTAAGAAGTAACTCTTTTTCCATCTGCTTGGGCCTTGCCAAAAGCTATTCCAACACAATCCTTCGGAGGACATATTGTACAAGTCATCATCATTAAAAGAATGTATTTCATTTTTCCAGAACGCAGTTAGCACTTAGTATATAGTTTAAAAAGTAACTTTGAGATAGTTTTAGCTGTAAAATACCTGCCACAGCCATCAAATATGAACTGAAAATATTATTACAGATTAGAGCAGCTCTCAAAAAAAAGCCTGCAATAGCATTAATGCATCCTTCGCGTGCTGTGGGGTTACATCATGTTGATGTTTATAGCCTCACTAGTGTACTAATCTGATGTGTCAGATTAGAGATTCAGATGTCTTAAGCAGCCTGGAGGCACACAACAGCATGTCTCTCCCAAAGAACAAAAGATATGCACAGTACATACTGACATTAGTTTGGGGACGATCTTTTAAGATGGAGGATCAAATACAGCTTACATGACTTGGAAGAATCTGGATCTTACTGAAAGATTTGTAAACTGCTCAGGAAAATGCCTTTTAAACTTGAATCGTGTATTTTTGATATAGGCCTGTTTACTGACTCCAGCACAGACTCACACCAGGAGGCTTTTCTCTGTCAATTACTGATCACAATTAAGTACTAACAGTTTCAATTTAGCAATTTTCTTGTAACTGGGCAAACTACCGAGTATTACAATATTAGCTTCCTTGGTACACTGCCCTGTGTTCTGAATTTTACCAGAAAAAAAGCGATGTAAGATGTACAAAGAGGTTTACAGTTGATACTTTAAAAATTCAGAAGCTTTTGAAATGAGATTTCACTGTGCAGTGCAGCATACAACAATAAATTTAAGACAGTCAGCCTAAACATTAGACACTTTCAGGGAGCATATACTGAATAAACTTGGAAGAGTGAGCAACCGTTTGCTTAAAACTAGCAAACAAACTTGCTAATCTTACATTAGTTTGAAGCAAACATATAACCTCAGAAGTTGTTCAGAGAGCTCGAGCAGGAGTCTAGAAAAAAACCCAAAATTTGTGTCAGCGCACTTACAATTGTTATGGTACTTGAATCTGTTAATGACAAATTAATGGAATTTGGTCTTTCGGCTAATAATGTAAAGCCAAGTGAATGCAATAAACTTATTTTTTATATAACAGATTCAAGTGTTTGTCTTCACATAGAGTATAGTGCTGCATGAAGCTTCTTTGAAAATACCGTGCCTTTTCATTAAAAAAATGGTATTTCTGTAAAGTAATACTCTAACTTTGTATTTCAACTTAATAATAGCTTGTATTTAAATTCCATGCAATTGAGCTTACTGTTTTTTAGCAATAAAGCGTTGTGCTGACCAGAATGCTAGCTAAAATAAACTTCAAAAACAAGTTTAATGACTGAGAAAACCCTGCTGAAGGAGCCTGATAATTGGGATTTATGGCATTTCCATGTAAACAGCATTGTCTTTCTCCACTTATTCACTGGAAGCTGAATCTTTGTTTGATATGATATTTCTGTGTAAACTTTAAAAGAATGTGAAAATCAGGCTCAATATAAATAGATGAGACCTAAATAGGAGCTTTTGCTGGTCCAGAGGTTGAGGATTCTGGACCATAGGCACCTAAACTTTTTTAGGGATCCAGCCCTTTGCTAAAACACATATTTCTCACTAACCTTGGCTTTCCTTTAAAATAAAGACTAGCATTTTCATAACATTTCCTTTCACCTTATTGCTTATTTACCTTTCAGGTGCATATCTGTATGTTAGGATAGGAGATCTGTTGGGATCTCTGATGCAGGCTTCTCCTTGCCACGTTATAAAAACTTAATATGAATCCTTGTCTTAAAATAGGTTGATGGCTGTCATGGAAAAGGTCATTTTTTTCACAGCCCTGAAAATTATCTACACTGTAAATACTACTGCACCACCTTGCTACAAGGGATGTAAATGTCTCTTCTAGGCCATTTGTTTGAATTTGTGTATGTTCAGTAGTAACTGTCTCTTCTGATAAGTCAATTGCCTTGTGTCTGTGAAATAATCAAATAATCTTATTCCTGTTTTATGGTCACTTCTGACTGCAGCATAGAACTTGTTTCCACAGTAGCTATCCTTGTTAAACACAATTAATTCATCATCTCTTGAATCACATACTTACAAGCACTAAAAGAGCCTTTTATTTCTCAAAGATTCTCTCACATGCTAAGTGAGTGTTGGCAGGTCACGTTGCATCTTTAACTATTTTGTGTGTAAGTAGAAAACTTTAAAATGCATTTTCATGTTTTTCATCTCTGTAAGAATTAAATTAGCTTTCCAAGAAGTGATGAATGATCTACATTAAAACACGAATGAAAATGCTTAGCTGGAGATAACATTAACGAAACACTACAGTGATTAGTCCTAGGAATTCGTGCTTTCTTTATTTGAATAGATATGATGGAATCAAAATAATATCTTGGAAACACAGTATTTCCAGTTAGCTGCAGATGATACTGATATTGCAAGGACACTGTAATTATTGAGAATAATAGGGAAAAAAAAAAAGAAGAAATCAGAATTAAAATACCGCAACTGATTAAAAGTAAATGTTGTTAATGATGATAATTATAGGGCTAAGAAACTCAAGAGGAAAGAGAAAGTATGAAAATAATTACAGAGAAAAATAAGGCACATATTGACTAAAAGTAGGTTGCATAGTCATTAGTGCATGCTTTTCCGGCATCTGTAAAGAGCTGTAGTGAATAAAGAAAATTCTGACATGCAAAGCCAAAACAATAGAAATTGCAGTTTCATTGTATAATGATCCTACTTAGCTATTACCTACACCTTAGGTCTTGGCATGATAGCCAAATTCAATAATTATACAGTACATCAGCTGTAGTTCACAAAATAATACTGTGCTGGCCACCGCACAGTGGCTAACTATCCCATTGAAACCTTTAAAATACATTTTTTTCCTAGGTGAGTTAGTTTTAACAAAATGGCAAATTTCAGCTAGTACTATTTCTCTTAAAAGTCTTTTTCCAGCCTTTTCTTATTTGGTGGTTGGGTGACAGTTACACAAGAAAGTGGTAGGCACATTTGCGAAGTCACTGAATGATAAGCAAGCAAAAGTCATATCTTAACATCTAAGTTGATGATCTTTCCTGGGAGTCACATTTGGTTATGAATCACTGAGACAGCACTTGGAGAAATTTCTAAAGAAGAAAATTCTAAGTATAATTTAGTAAACTAAGAAGAATTAGACCTCTTTGCTCCAATAGAGGTAAGCATCATGTTTTGTCTGCGAATTCGCAGTGCAGCAGGGACACGCTCAGTATGCATGGTCATTCTGAGCGCTGCGGGAAGACAGGAGATGGTGCAAGGTCATTAGAAATGGTTCCACACAGCAGTTTCAGACTAAGTACTACACACTGAAAATTAGGATTAAAGCCATTATTAATATACAGAATATATATTCTGGCTTTGGAACAGCAAAGAAAGAAAACCAGCCTTGTATGGCAAAGTGCACGTGGTTTCCCAGTGATGTAACAGCAGCAAAATTAACAAAACCCTAAGCTAAGGGTACAGCAGAAGCATTTATGTATCTCCTCTAGTTACTGTGTATATGCTAGTCTTTTGGATTGACATTTTTGAAACACTCACCATTCTAACAAGTTAGATTCCTGTGGTTTTGGCTATCTGATTTCAATTGAAACATCTGACTAGGAGCCAAATCATGGTCTTTCTGAAACTGATGGTAGTCCAAGTGGACTTCAGGGAGCCTAGGTAGAGTATATGCAGTAAAACAAATAAGGGTCCTTTTTTAATCTTGTCTTTCAAACTATAATGGCTCTGAACCTCCACTAGTGCTATTATAATTAGCATAAATTAACCACCCCCTCTTTAAAAAAAACAACAACAGCAAACAGAATTTCTTTCCTCATAGTCTGGTCATAGAAAATAAAATCCACTGAATAAATATTTTGCAACTCATAGGTCTACTAGATCATTTGAATGTTGGGGATCTTCCATTTTTCTTATGTAAATACAGAGAAAGAAGAACTGTAGAGTAACTCCCATGAATAAAAATCAAGATTTTTTCCCTCTGCTTGGGGAAACCCTGTTTATTATCAGAGAAATGGATGGTCTGTGCCAGAATTTGAACAAATTATAATCATGGCTTAAGGCAGAGATCGAAAAACTGAATAAATATGACGAGGTTACACATGTAGGCATTTAATGAATCATCTGCAATGTCCTTTGCCCCCCAAATTAGTTTACAATTGAATTATTCTGCACTTAGAAACTGTTAAAGAAAAACAAACATATTAAAGTGTTCAGCTAAAATAACTTGTAATCAATTGAATAAGTAAATCAAACACTTGGGGTAACATGGTTGTAGAGTAAGTGGAACTACATTCAGCATCTTTATATTGCTTTATTCTTCTCTTAATGTTCAAAGTAATGAAAATGAAAGATGTCTTTTTTACCCCATTAGTATACCATTAAAATTCAGTTTCACTGATTGTAATTCACAATCCATTTTTTTCTCTAGTAACTTTATTATAACTATATAATTGGGATTTCCTGTTGGCTTTTCCTTTTAGTTTTTCTGATTACAGTCTTTGTTTAAAATACAGCAGGCATTTATATCTCTAACATCTTCCAGAAGAGAACCAAAAAAACCCCTACAAGACACAGTGAAGAATGCATAAATAAGTGACCCTTAGACTCATGAGTCAATAGAGAAAGTTGATATAATCCACCCTCAACAACAACACCACATTCTGTCAGCTCAGCTGAAGTTGCCAATATCATCACATTTGCAATAGAGATACAATTATGGCTGGAAGATTCCCACAGCCCTGCCAGATTCCTCAAGGGGATTAGCACTTGTCTCATTGCAGTACACAACAAAGACATTGTTAAAATATCAGTGCATCAATCAGGAGGAATTTGGAGACTTTGAAGTTTAAAAAAATAAAACAACAGTGTGGGAAAAAGGAGTTACAACAGTTAGGTGCAGTTATGTTCCTCTGATTTATTTAAATTACATACTCTCGGATGAGAGGCTTTATTCTTAATTTGTTGATAACAAATTTAGAAGTAGCTTTTGTTAAAAAATTAATTTATTAATATCAATAGTTATTTGAAAATACTTAGCTTTATGTGATCTTTTCCCACAAGGAAGAAACTAACAAAATATGAAGGAATATTAATCACCGTTAACCATGAGTCTCAGGCTCCTAATTAACAGACTGCAGAGCCTAAGTCTGTACTTCCCTATGCTATTGCCAGTGTTCCTTCCTCCCAGCAGCTGATTCAGAAGGTAGTGCAGAAAGTCTAAGGTGGAGAACCTATTAAGAACAGGGTGTAGTAATTGCCAACACATTCTCTTCTAAATCCCTCTCTGCTTTGTAGGCAATGCATAAATTTCAGCTGTATAACATTCACCAGTAAGAGTGATAAAGAACAATCCCCACATCATTTCCTATAAGCACAGTCATTGTGCTGAAATTTACTGTTGCAACCTCCCTACAGTAAACATACAGAAATGTGCAGGCTTTTATTTTGCTAATTTCCATTAATAGTTTCTGTTACTGTTTGGGTATGGGATCCAAGCTAAATGTCATATACCAAAGGTATCAACTAGAGAGATGTACACAAACTCAAGGTCTAAGAAATCATCAAAACCTTGCTATGATTTCCCAAGAAATTTTCACTAGCTGCAGGAGTGGACTTCTCAGAACTTCTTATGCAAGTCCAGCAAACACCACAGTTTTAAGAAATGTTCCAAAAACCAGTATCTCTTCAAAAGCATCTCTAACAGGTTAGTCACAGAAGTGACTAAGGATGTGTAAATTCAATATATGCAGATAAAGTGTAGCACATGTATTGAAAGCACAGAGAACAGCAAACAGAGATTTCCTAATACTGCTCTCCTTACTACATTTGTTCCTACTACAAACAAGTCTTACGGAAGTTTACACAGTTCCAACTGAGTTTGCAGCTCATGTCATGCTTGCTAAGTCTTTCATTGCAAATAATCTGATTTTTTTCAAATAGCACTGAGGTCTTCCAGTGAAGTCAGAGGGCATGCTGACACCAGCATGAACTTGAACAAATCCTAAATGAGAACAAGCAGCCAATGCAACTGGATAACTTTCTTAAATCAGAGTCCACAGACTTTGCAGTGGCCATTGTAAAATATATATATCCATCATTTATAGCATCACAGAAAGATGAATAAACAGAGATGATACCAGCAAGTAAAACTGTATGGCAACGTGCTTGCTCTATCCAGTGTGTTACAACCATGTTCTACAACTGATGCAGCCAGTGCTCATTGGATGAGCAAGCTTATGTGCTGTTAGGACAGAAGTGTGCATGGATAGACATACTGTGCTCACAAAAAAATTGCCTGTTTTTAAATTGTATAGCTGGCCTTAACCATCACCATACCATTGGCAAAGAAATAATGAGTCTGTCAGAAAGAAATTACAGACTGACTAGAGTTGAGTTACTCTGAGCATAAAAAGATCCAATTGTTACCACTACATAAATATGCAGAAGCATGCCACCACCACATGCTTACTAGAGACCAGAAATAAAAAAATAGAAAAAAGGGACTAATATCTTTCTAATAACTGCATAGTACTTATTGCTATAAACTAGCATAGCTCATTTGGCTACAGTAGAGCTATACCAGCCTCCTAACATGAAGACCTTGGCTCTTCCATGACTGTTATTATTCCTCAAGAGTTTGGAACAATAGGGCTGAAATCAGAGAAATGTGAAAGCATGAATTCTCAGTGAAACGTGCATAACTATATGATGTGATGACAGCAGGAACTGAGAAGAGAAAGGCCAGTTCATGAATCTCTCAGTTTGTATGTGCCAACAAATCATTAAAGGTGCATGAGGATTTGCAAATGCTGCACAATTTGAAAATCTGTTCTGCCCTTAATTTTTTGGTTTACTGCCTTTGACAGACAGGAGAGGAATGAAAAGTGTCAGGTTACGAAGTGGAATTCCTACTGCTGACCAGAAAACATTGGATTTCCTTGTTTGGACCCTAAGGGAAAGAACAGTAGCCACTGTTACAGCTTTTTGGAACTTGATTTCTAAGCAGTAACATAAAGCTAACTATGAGTCCATTTTAGAACTATAGAAATCTACCAGATTTACTGGGCTATCTGTCTGTATGGGCTTTATTATGTGTCTACCAAAAGAAAATTCTATCTTAAATGTATTTTTGCATTCTAGAGTTTATAGCTATCATTTGATCTTTATGAAAAAGTTACTTTCATTTTTGAGCAGAAGGATGAGAAAATGGAGATTATAACATTTCAAGGCAGTAAATTATATTAATGATAGTTCCTACTATTAGCAGGTCTGTTTTGAAACTGAAGTTCTATGAATAAATGTATGTTTGATATCTTTCTCTGGAGTCATATCTAGCTAACAATTATTTTAAAGATAAACACACAATGAAAAAACTAAAATAACATTAAACAAGGATAGAGTGTTTGTAATATGCATAGATGTAAAACCAGAGAGAGTTATTAACTGAGAGAGTAAGTTTATCTTCTTCCAGCAGTGACATAGTATAACAGTTCTTGGCACATCACATCTTCAGATTACTGTTCCAAATAAGCCCGTGATTCCACAACAAATATAACTTTAACAGCATATAAGAATTAAAGAATTTTCCCTGAACTGAGAACATGATTCCAGTTTATATTATAAATGGGAATCTTCAATGCCGCTCTACAACTGGCCTGGGCCAGTTCATAAAACAAGCTGGAACCATGACTGCACTCAGGTGGAGTGACCAATATCCTGAACAAAGTTTTTCCAAAAGGCACCATTTTTGGTACAGCCTCATCTCTGTTTCTCACAATATCCTCTCCTCTCCCTCTTGTCATATGGGCGACTAAGAAACACAGCTGTCAATTAATCATTAATTAATTCAGAATCTTCTGAGTGCAGCTCATGGGCAAAGATCTTTCACGAACACTGCATTTACTTGAAGCTATGGTTTTGAGTGTAATTACTCTGACTTTCACTCTGACGATACAGAGGGTTCTATGCATAATCACCTCCTAAAACAGCAGCAGAAGGGAACAACGCTTCCAGGCCACTGCAGTTGTGTGTGCATTTACGGCTGCAAGTTATGGAGCTAAACAATGCCAGATCTCTGCTACATCTGGAGTTTCGATGACTATCAGTGTATTATAGTCACTTATGGCCTGGTTAACATTTAGGATGAAGCCAAGTGTTTGTAAAACATTTTCTTTTATTGTAATGCACATCAGCAGTACATTTATGCAAAGCACACTGAAAATAAACTATGAATAAAACCAGCACTTACATATAAAAAGAGGCCATTACTTTATTTGAACATGCCATCAAACAAATGTCATTAAATCACATTAAGTAAAAAGATGGATAGTGGCTGCTATTAAAAAGTCAGCTTTTGCTAAAAGCTTGTGATGCTTACAAATATATTTCCGTAAGACATGACAAGAATGGCTGTTAAATGATGTTGTTACAGCAGGGTCTCAGCACCATCACTGCTTCTGAAAAAACAGATGCTAATGCACTGAGTAATTTCATCTTAGTATTTAGAACCAGAGAACCAAAATGTGAAATTTAGAAGTACAACAAACTCAGATAAAGTAGAAGCTTGCTTTGTTTGGATTTGGGTTTTGGATTGTGTTCATACACATTTTATGTCACAAGTTAAACATAAAATGTGTAATTCATTGAATAGTACAAAAATTCTCAATAATATTTGTGGGTTGATAACTAGACTTGCCTCTTAACACTATGCTCAGTCTTTACAGCCAGAAAGATGGTTTCTTGCAATTTTATTTAATGCTATCAATAAATATTTGCATAGAAAATCTTCCTTTTTGTAAGAAAATGCTCTCCATTTTCTAGTGGTGGAATAATAATTAAAGATAATTTTGCTTTTAGCCTTTTTTTACTATACCACGGCCTTTTCTTTATTATAAACACAGAAAAAGGGTGAATTCTAAAAATTTCTCTATGTAAAACAATGTACATTAAATCCCTGTGTATCATGGGCAGAAATAATTACCAAAAAATCCTGTTGTTAACAAGCAATTATAACTCAAAGGCATTTCAGATACCTTATACCTGCTGCTTCTAAGATACAATCTCTCAGTCATTCACGTCTGTAAATGTTTCTTCAGAGTGGGCTAGTTTCTAGGGCAAATATAAACAGAAATGCAATAGCTCTACTCTATTCCCTCCTACATTTTTCAAAATCCAGCTGGGGTATTTTCATAAGTTTTCTTTGATACTATAAATGTGCCTATTTTTTTAACTCAGCCAAAGGCTATGCCATTTCAAATGTTGTGGATTTTTTTTATTTAGGCTGAATTTATGGCAAAAGAAAACTATCAGTAAATTCTTAGCCAGGCTTCTCCACTATGTTAGTCTTGGAAATTTAGCTAGAAGCAGAATAATGGTAATGTATATGTTGCTCTTATCCAGTTGTTTAATATGCCATGACCATACTCTCTTCATTATAGAGTACAGCCAAAATAGAACTGAAAAGGCAGGAGAATGACTTTGTTTCTACAGCATGTCACTGCTGGGGCGGGGGGGTGTGACCAGACCAGACTAATAGCCACCTTGGGATTACATCAGACAGTGCTTTATCAAGCAAGTATGACTTCTAAAACAGAATATTTGAAAACAAAGCAAAGGGGACAAGAATTAAAGTAAAAAATCAGCACATCTATAAGGGCCACCTACCGGGCAGCAGGGTTTTCATGGTTCTTGGGATGGCGGTTATTAAGATTTTCATAGTCTTTTAAAGAGGTTCCTCTTAGTGCTAATACACAGGGCAGAGGGGAAAAAATTATGATCCTCCAGAAATTGACTGTTTTCAAAGAAAACCCTGCACTGGTGAACCACATCAAGAAACCAGTTTGGAGTCACAGAACTGCCATGACTGTAATCTATACAGAAAAAAAAAAAGGTATTTGTTACAGTGAGTTAAGTAGAGTCAAGCTGGAACTGAGAGTATGTCTGCTAGAAGTGAAATCAAGCTTCTGACTTAATGCTCTCAACATTTCTCTTCTCATCATCCAGAGAGACCCGTTAAACTTTTTTTCCCAGTAAGGCAGGATAAATGTAAGAGTAACTTAAGGGCTCAAATGTCCTTGAATAAGCCATTTCAGAACTTTCTAGCCAATAAAATTGATGACTCCTACCTCACGAGTGTGCTGGGAGAATCTACACAATGAAGAAAGGCTCCAACATCCCTGGTTAATAAGACCATCAAGTGATGCTCCCGGCAGAACTGTAGATCCCATGAAATGATTTGGGCAGGCCACAGATGTCCTGATCAAAGTTTTCCATTCATTACTGTGGGCTCTATGCCCAAAACTACTCAACAAGAATTCTGAATAACGAACACAGCTTACTTTGTTTGTACGTGTATTCACTGCGTTCTAACTCCTTGTTTGCTTGAAGAAATCACAAGAATGCATGGCACAAAGCAAGACAAAGTTCTTTTATTTTTATCATTGTCCTGAATGCCAGAATCTGGCAGCGCAGAACTGTGGCTTTGGTGCAGTACCTTGTTGTGGCTTTTGAAAACTTGTCCAAATAAGCACTGCATTCCTTAGATCCAAATCTAGTGATTCTGATTGTACTTTTTTCTAACTATAGTCCTGCACAGAAAATATAGCTGCCTCTGTTCTATTGAGTTTAGCCAGAATTAGGGGATCAACATCCGGTAGCTGCTTTGATGATGGCAGGCAGTAGTCACTTTTTTGAAACTTGGCAGCAGATATATCGCCAACCTTTCCAATATCTCTCCACTCCACCCTGCAAAAATAATACTCTCAGGAGGCAACACTAAGGCAACAAGAACTTACTGCATCATCCTCTTTGCTTCTGCTAAACACAGTATACAATTATCACATGGGCTGTCACTGAACTCCTCCATAGTTAGCTGGCTGACTCACTCTGCCTGCTCTGTGCCAAAATGTTTTTAGTGTTCCTTGCAGCAGTTCTGCTCTATGTAGATGAGCTCATACACGAACTGTATGGCATGGGAAGAAGACATGTGAGAGCACTGGAATCAGAAAAAGCAGCTTGGGACCCCAGAGAACTCTCTACACCATATATTTAACAAGGATCTTCCCATATAACAATCCAATTTGAAACCAAATCAAGTCCACTGCCTGCAGCTGACGAAGATAGTAAGCTCAGTTGGAAACTTGCTGCCAAAAAAATTGCTTAAAAACCTCCTCAAACTTAGAATTGGTGGGGCTTTTTCCCTTCTCTTAGCAAAAGCACTACTTTCCCATTACAAACATCAGCTTATTTATAGCTAGAGGGACACAAAACCTATGGGTCCACCTAGGGTGGAGCGGCAAAGGGGCTGCCAAGGGAAGGACTGGGCTGTGGAAAGGGTCCTCCAACCCTTCCACCATGTCAGAGCTAAGGTTAATGTTATGAGAGAGACACAGCCTCGGGGCGCAGCTGTAGGGAGGCCTGCAGTGGGCTGCCACAGCAGGAGGCAGGCAGGAAAACAAATTCTCCCTTGACAAGTGCTATGTTTTGGAAATGGTTTGGTGTTCCTAGGCTAAGCACAGTCCACATCTATGGTTAGATTCTGGATTGCCATGTATTGCTTGACATTATGTATTTTTTCTTTGTCACATTTTCTTTCATTTAGACTGTTTGACTTCCATGTTTTGCAATTCACTTGCCTGTTTCTCATTTAGGTTTGCCTGGCCTAGGGTTACAAACATAGCTATACATACAGACCGCGTGTTCTTGTGTGCCAGACTCCATCACACATGCTGTATCAGTGCCTCTGTCACTATCATCCCTTCCATCAGGACTCTGGTAAGTCTGCAAGAGAGGGGCACAGCTCTAGCAGGATTCTCTGTGTAACCTCAAGCTCATTTACTGCTTCTTAAAGAAAACATGGAAGAACTTTGGGAATATGCCTAGTAGCCTTACTACCATTAAACCACTTTGTCAGAAAGTAAGACGAGAGGCAAATTCACAGAGGCCAACAGGGACTGCTAGTGGAGCCTCAAATCCACACAGACCACAAGAGTTTAAACTCTGGTTTCTTCTGTTCAGAGATTCTGAAGAGGATTAAACTCAGAGTTTCATCCAAGACCCATTTATCAACTTTAGGAAAATTGGACAAATTATTTTCAGGTCCAGATCTTCTGTTTTACTTATAAAATCATCCCTTCATTGTTTATGCACATCTTTTTGTAAATAAGCAATGCAAAATGTGTAGCCAGTGTGAGCATTCTTCCTAAACTTGGTTACTTTTCTGAAGCTTAACTCATTTCTACAACATAAAAATGAAGACTTTTGAATTCAAAATGCTCAGATGTTTGCTAGATTAAGAATGAATCTTAACTTGGAAAGGGATGAAATGAAGTTTTATTTAGAGAGTTCAAAATGCTTGCATTTTTGAATGTTACTCAAGTAACCACAAAACATATAAAGAATTCTTTATTTCCCAATTTGAAACAACTGAACAGTACACAAGTTTTTGCAGATGCCAACCTAAACGTGTCAGCCAGATGTTTTTTTCCCTAACCCAGTTCAATTAAAATATCTTATGAAGGACCACCCACAGAAAATAATTAGGAAATATAATAAATAATTATGTATACTGTAGATGAGAAAATAATGAAACCTTGGATTTTAAAATATAACAAGAGGAAATAGAGGGTGAATTTAACACCTACAGAAGACAGTGACATGCCACAGTCTCTTCCTAGTAGACGAATTATAAGAACTGAAATATCAGCAAGATATTAAAATACAGATTGCAGGACACAGCAAAAAAAGAACATATAAAAGCTCTGCTTACATCTGAAATTAAAGTTAGACATTCTTTAATCTTTTCTAACTGTAACCAAGGAGCTGACACTGAACGGGCACTGAAACACATTAATTACTTGATCTTTTACAAGATAGCCAATGTTTCTTTCTTTTCCATGAATTGGGTATCAGCATAGAAAGAAATGTACCTGTATTAAAAATATCATTTACAAAAGTTCCCACTTTTGTGGGTAAGCCAACATCTTTCCTCATGTAATATGAGTGCCGAATGCTGAATGACATACAGGAATGTAGGGCAGAAATTCCCCCCCACCCGAGTCCAGTCCCTTGTTATTGTGGCAACCACATCCTGTAATTGCTACTATAAACTAAAATGTTATATGTGGGTATTGACTGAGAACAGTTAGCTTTCTAGCCTTACATGTCTGCTTGTGTAGACAGAGTGCTAAATAAATACGCACAGCCAACTTTTTCAAGAGTGAAAAAAATGTACATTCATTGGAACTACCTGCCTCATATATTGGTGAACGGCTGTCAACTTTTGACCTGGGGAGCCCAGAACAGGACAGAACACTCCAGATGTGCCTTCACCGGGGCAGAGTAGAGGGTTATTGACCTTGACCTGCTCACCACACTCTCTCTAATGCACCCCAAGGTACCATTGGCCTTCTTGGCCACGAGGGCACATTGCCGGCTTGTGGTCAACTTGTTGTCCACCAACACTCCCGGTCCTTCTCCGCCAGGCTGCTCTCCAGCAGGTCAACCCACAGCCTGCACTGGTGCATGGGGTTACTCCTCTTGAGCTGCAGGACCCTACACTTGCCCTTGTTGAACTTCATCAGGTTCCTCTCCGCCCAACTCTCCAGCCTGACCAGGTCTTGATGAATGACAGCGTAGCTTTTTGGTGTATCAGCCACTCCTCCCAGTTTTGTATCATCAGCGAACTTGCTGAGGGTACACTCTGTCCCTTCATCCAGGTTGCTGACTAACAGGTTAAACATGACCGGACCCAGAACTGACCCCTCGAGAACACCAGTAGCTACAGGCCTCCAACTAGACTCTGCACCACTAATCACAACACTCTAAGCTCTGCCATTCAGCCAGTTCTCAATCCACCTCACTGTCCACTCACCTAGCCCACACTTCCTGAGCTTACCTGTGAGGATGTTATGGGAGACAGTGTCTAAAGTCTTGCTGAAGTCAAGACAGACAACATCCACTGCTCTCTCCTCATCTACCCAGCCAGTCATCCCAATACAGAAGGCGATCAGGTTGGTCAAGCATGCCTTCCCCTTGGTGAATCCATGTTGACTACTCCTGATAAACTTTTCCTCCACATGCTTAGAGACGACATCCAGAGTCAGCTGCTCCATCACTTTTCCAGAGATGGAGGTAAGGCTGACTGGCCTGTAGTTCTCTGAGTCCTCCTTCTTGCCCTTTTCTCCATCTGCATTTTGATTGCAAGAATAAATTAACCAATACATTCTGAACGAATGAGGAATGGAGTACTAAACAGATGGAACCGCCAATATTTGGATGATTTATTTCAAAAAGGCATTTGAAGGCCAACCTGTGTCATTAATGCATAACTTACAGAAACAGTAACTCTTAAAGTTGCACAAGGTGATTTGACACCTTATTCTTTCAGAATCCCATACTCCAAACCATGTTACTAACTATATGCTACAGAAAAATAGGATATGAAACTTAAAGTTGCACTCAACAGTTAAGTTATAAACTAACATAAATCATTATATTGGTGTAAAATAAACAAACTGCAATAGTTAGGAAAGGAAACTGCAATACAGGTTTTTCTAGAGCTACTGAAGGAAGATGCAAGCTTTGTCAAGGTGATGCAACAGCATATAAAAAGGTTTTGTTGCTTATGTTTTCCATCCCTTGCTGTGGTCAGCAAATAACAGACCCTGAGTCTCAGTTATAAAGAATCTTCAAAAGCTCAAAAGTGAAATGCTGCTGGGCTCTGAAGCCAAGATTGTCAGGGTCCATTTGGATCTCTCAAACTTACAGGACAACATACTCTGTAATTAATTTATGAGCTCATTAGGAAAGAAAACAAACACGCATATCAACGAAGGGCTCAATCCCCTTTGTACAGACTAGTCTAACATGTGAATTCACTAATTCATCTCTTATTCATGAGGTTTCTAACTCTCAAGTTGTCTGACTCATAACTTGTTCCTCATGAACCTATAAGCAAAATACTTACCTAGCCAATGATGACAGTGCTTATCCTTCCTGCCCTGTCATGGTGCAGGCCTCCCCTGCATCACACTGGGAAGCATGAAAGCCTCAGCAGTCTGGTTGCTGTTGGCTATGCTTCGAAAACCTTGTGGGTAAGCTGTTGTATTTATACCTTCCAGCTTGGAAGTTTGGTCTAAACCACTTCCATAAGTTACTGCATTCTGAAGGAACTGCCAGACAATCAATAGCAAGGATTATGGCTGCAGGGGATAACGGCTACGTAATGACATGTAGCCCTTCCTGTGGGCTGCCTACGTGTTGCTCTCACTTGAACTTAACAGTGCTGCTCCCAGCACACACCAGGCCTTTGCATGAGCTGTGTGTTAGCTAAAAATTTGAGCAAGAGTTGAGTGAACAGTCACACACGGTAGAAAGAAAAGCTTAAATGTGTTTCATGAAATGGAAGGAGATATAATCAGGTATCAGTTAGAGACTACCTTTGCAGAACATATAAATTCTTTTTGATGTTTTAAAGGTATTGGTTAATAGGAAAGTTGCTAAATGTAGCATAGTAAGAGCTTCTGTCACAGCATCTGTATTTTACCAGTGAAAATTCAAATTACCTGGAAGCAGGTCACAAACAGATGATTCTTCACACAGTGTCTAGTTAAGCTGTGGCAACGTGTGATCATGTGAATACCAACAGTTTACAAGGTATTGTAAGGCTGTGCACTACGCCCAAGGACCCCCATGGAAAGGTTGTGCAACCTCATGGAAGAGAAAACTGAAGGCACCTAAATACACAGAAGTTCAATCTCCGAGGCTCTGCATGATCGTTGAGAAGATGAGGGACAACCTGAAGAGCTTATCACATATGCTTGCCCTGGTCATATCCTGCTGCACCATCTGCTTCCAGCCACTGATGGATGAATGGAGAAGGATATTGAACCTTCTGAAATAGGGTTCCAAAACATAGCCAATCAAACCACAGAGTATATATGTTTGCCCACTATAGGAGAACTATTTCCTCCCAAACTATTTTTTTTTTCTTTACCCATCTTGAAGGTTGAAGAGAGTGAATGAAATAGAATAGAAAAAAACACTGAAATAAAGGAGTGGAAATGACAAAGAAGAGAGAAACGTGAGGCTCTTTGGGAAAAAGACAAAGAGCTGAACAGGCTTCTGGAGAGCTTTCACTTCACTTCTACTTGTAGGAAAACATCAAAATGGAAAAGGCAAGCTAGATTTAGGACAATGTAATGGAGAATCAGCTGTATCAGAAAGTAGGAATTTCTGTTAACTTTTATACGTATTTTCAGTTTTCTTAGGTTTCATCTTTTCCATGCTTTATCCTTCTGTTTTAAAAAAAAAAATGCACAAATTCTGTCAAGTCTGTCTCTTCATGAATCTATTTGCTAACAATCAGCACAAGTCTCCTGAGGGAAAAATGGGAAAAGGTGTGCAAAATTTTAGTGTAATTTATAGGAGTTGGTCTTGGAGCCAGAAAATAGGTAATAAGATCCCTGCTTTCTTAAGAGGATGACAGCTAGAGTTCTGCAGCCTGAGAACTTGGCTAAGGACAGTGAGAAGCAGTACCAGAACTCTCGCCAGACTCAAGGTTTGAGACATTAAGGGAGCTGGGGGGCTGAGCTTGAATCAATTTGATGAGTAAATGAGAAACGGTGCTTGCCCTGGTTTCTTCATGGCTCAGAGCCCACTTCAGGATGAAAACAGTCTCTACTATGGTAATAAAGAAACAAAATCTGAGAATAAAGGGTACTCGCCAGGCAGGCAATAAAAGTAAGGTTTTGTTCATCATAGAATCACTGAATAATTCATGCAGAAAGGGCCCTTTGGAGGTCACCTGGTTTTTCCTCACTACTAACAACAAAGCAGGGGCAACTTCAAATTTGATCTCACTTCAGGGATGGACCTCATCGCTCAGAGTCTTCTCCAACCAAGGACTAAACATCTCCTAGGATAGGGATGCCATAGCCTCGCAGTTCCCATATTTGACTAACCTCATGATGTGATTTTTTTTCTTCTTTTCTTACATTGAATTGGAACTGCACATGTTCCCTGTGTGCTTCTCATCTTTGTGCATCTCTGAGAAGAGTCTGGCTTCGTCTTCTCTATCCTCTCATATTAGATAGCTGAAGATAGCTGTTTACAAATAGAGAAGGACTGGTGGGAGATGCGGTGGCTGGAGGCCGTCTCGGGCATAGCGACCACGAAATGATAAAGTTTTCAATCCCTGGTAAGGTAAGGAGAGGGGACAGCAAAACAGCTACCTTGGAGTCCCAGAGGGCAGACTTTGGCCTGTTCAGGTCACCGGTTGAAAGAGTCCCCTGGGAAACAGTCCTAAAGGGGAAAGGGGTCCAGGAAGGCTGGACACTCTTCATGGAGGCAATCTTAAAGGCATAGGAGCAGGCTGTGCCAATGTGCCATAAGATGAGCCAACAGGGAAGAAGACCAGCTTGGTTCAACAGGGAGTTTTGGCTGGAACTCAGGAATAAGAAGAGAGTTTACCAGCTT
Organism: Cariama cristata; assembly: GCF_000690535.1. Taxonomy (NCBI): domain Eukaryota; kingdom Metazoa; phylum Chordata; class Aves; order Cariamiformes; family Cariamidae; genus Cariama; species Cariama cristata. The sequence continues at coordinate 129 of NW_009597807.1, read as the reverse complement.
TGGAGGAATGGACAGGCAACCCAGGAAGAGTACAAAGATGTTGTCAGGGCATGCAGAGAGAAAATTGGAAAGGCAAAAGCCTCACTCTGGCCACAGTCATAAAACACAAAAAAAATGTTTTTATAAGTA
>NW_009597806.1:0-3433 GCF_000690535.1 Cariama cristata | reverse complement strand
TACCCTGATGCCCCTACCACCTCTGGACCGTTTAAGAAGGAGCTCACTGTGGAAGTGCAGGCATGCAAATGAGTCTCCACCTCCGGGAGGAGGCCAAGAGACTCCCAGCTGCATAAAAAGGCAACCAGCCCTCAGCTGCGAGGTGCACTCCTCCACCCTGGACCTTGGTGGACCGACTGACCAAGAGGACTCTGATTCACAGATTGAGAAGATGTTGTTGGATCCACAGGTGGCGATCCTATCTCTTTATTTTCTCTCTTTCTTTCTATCTTTTCTCCTTCTATTCTGGATTGTTTTATTAGTATAAGAACTTGCCTAGTCTTTTTTGTTCCTTCCACCACAGTTTTAGGGAAATTTTGTAAGAAAGTTAATTATTCTTTTTCTGCCTCTGGAGAGCCTGTGGTTTCTCCCACGAACTGCGCAGAGTATTGTAAAAGATCACCTCACCCCACCCTTGCCGAGAGGGATGGGATGTTAAAATTGGCATAGTCGGCAGTATACTCTGTGAGAAGTGGTTCAGAGGTTTTGTTTTGAAGGGATAATGGCCAGAGTGCTGACTAAAGGAGAACTGATTTTCGGTTAAAACTAGTTTCTCTGGCAGAGGGTCAAGGCAGCCTGGGAAATGCCTGACTTTGACTGCTCTCCATTATTGGGTTTTTTGAAGAGTTATAAGGCTTGCCCAACCCCAAGGGGGATAAGCTGGGCTGAGGAACACTGGCAGTTCCTGGCAACTGTGGCTGGAAGGATAAAGGACTTGGCAAAGGAAAATAAAATGAAACCTGGTAAGGGAAAAGCTATGGTTTTTGATGTGTTAGGGGCAGCCTTGATAACCACTCAGAAAGAAAAGCATAATGTTAAGCAAACTGAAAAGTAAACTAATGAATCTCTGTTAGAATTGATTAAGAGTTTACAAAGCGAATTGGAAACTGAACGCCAGTCACGGCGACAGGCTGAAGAAGCATTGGCTGATGAGAAAACAATTTCAGGGAACCTGTGAAATAGTTTGCAGGACACTTTCCAGAGGGAGAGAGAATTAAGATTAGAAATGGCCTACCTACGAGAGGGAAGCCAAGATAGAGAGGCCAGGTTTTCTGACCCCGCTGTGGAGGCTGGTCCCCTTGATCGGGGTCATCTCTCATTACCCCTGGAAAGAGCTGAAAGAAGCTAGGCCAAAGTCACTTTGAAATCCTAAACTCAGACCACTTAGTAAAACTGAAGTAGTTTATGATGATGAGGGGGCTGAACCCACCATCACTGTAAAAGCAGTACCTTACAGTGCTTCAGAATTGGCTAATTCACAGGAAAAATACAGTAGGCAGGCAAAAGAAACCGAAATGGAATATGTGTGGAGGGTTTCCCTGACTGGTGGGGATAGGATAAAGCTCTCGGAAGAAAAGGCTCAGGGATATTGGGCCCCCGGGGGGGTTTTTAACAGTAGATGACAGTAGGGAACCATGGTCCCTAACCCAGCAAGCAGCATACTGGGGGGGGGCGGGAACGGGGGACTAGATCCTATACCCCGTATCCATACCTACCCCTTGTCTGGGCTAGTTAAATGAAAGTATACAAAAAGCTGCTTGCCTTCAGTTAATGTATGACAGACGGCTTATGCCTTGGCAGCCTTCCCCCATGTTACTCATGGCTAGTCCTGATAGGATGACTCCTTTAATTAGAGGGCTACCAGATTTTTTGAAAGTTTATGCTGTGCAAATTCAGGACAGACTTAGGACTGTTGTGGCAGGGCATCCACAGTCGGGTCCTGGTCTCACCTGGGGTGAGATTGCCCAAGAACTGATTAATTATGGCCAACAAGTAAGATTTGTTGGGAGAGAAACAAAAAAACAGGCAGCCATACAGAGAACTGAGTTCAGTGAGAAGCCTCCTCAAACCCGAGGCTGGAATAATGACAGGGGAGACTCAAGGAACCCATTATGGAGAGCAGGGTTGGAGAAAGGCATCCTTAAAGAATTAATGGATGGGCAACCATTACCAAATTTACAGGCAATAGTAAAATGGTAGAGACCGATTGACAGAGGCCCACCAAAAAGGGAATACATGCCTGTAGCACCTAGAGAACCTGTAACCCCCACAGCTCCTCTGAAGGAGCACAGACCTAATGTCCCCCCAGTGACAGAAAACTTCCTGTGCCGTGTCCAGTAACTGAGCTGGGGAACGGCCGGAGTGTATACAAGAAGGCTCACTGAAAACAAAAATGGGGATTTACTAATTACTTTTCCCCTTGGCCCTTTTAAAACACCAGTTACCTTTGTAGGACATGGGAGCCCAAATATCAACTCTAAACACTGAGACTGCAAAGCGCAGTGGGATTGTGTCCGACGAAAGACAAATACAAGTTTCTGATGTGTTTGAATACTCTAAACCTCAACGCACACCTCGGGTAAAATGTTGTCTACCTGGTGACTCCACCCCCACAGAGACTATTATGATACTGGCTGCATTTCCCACCAATATCTTGGGGCTAGGTCTATTAAAAGGAGAAGCCTGGACAGATGCAAAAGGGAACAAATGGGGATTTGGGTCTCCTGTAACCTCCATACGCCTCTTACAATTTACTCCTGAGCTTCCCCCATCCAAAATTGTAAATATAGAACTGTACCCCTTAACACTGGGTGCAAGAGAGGGGATCACCTCAGACATTCAGGAGTTAAAAGAAAAGGGAATTGTCATCCAAATCCACTCACCTTATAATTCTCCAGTATGGCCTGTTCGTAAACCTAATGGAAAATGGTGACTGACTGTTGACTATTGCTGCCTGAATGCAAACACTGGCCCTCTCACTGCTGCTGTACCTAATATAGCAGAATTAATGTCTACAATACAGGAGCAGTCTCATAAGGGGCCAGCTTCATCCATTACTAGCCACCATAGATGTAAAAGATATGTTTTTTATGGTACCCACCCAAGAAAATGATCAGGAAAAATTTGCCCTTACTTGGGAAGGTATTCAGTATACCTTTACTTGGCGACATCAATGGTATCGGCACTCGCCTATGCTGGCACACTATGCCCTGGCACAAGAATTGGCAAAGATCTCCCCTGAGGCGGACCTAGATGATATATTAGTGGGTGGAAGCGATATTGAACTGGTAGGACAGACTCAGGCAAAAATAATTACACACTTGGAGAACATGGGACTCCAGATTCCAACTGAAAAGGTGCAACTCCCATTGCCTGAGGTAAAATTCTTGGGCCTATGGTGGAAGAGGGGGGAAGCATGCATGGCTCGTGACACCCTGACTACTTTAGAACAAATAAAAATACCAGAGAGTAAAAAGGAACTCCAACACGCTTTGGGACTTGTGGTTTTCTGGAGAAAACACATCCTGGATTTTTCCATCATAGTGTGCCCTTTATATGACCTAACTCGAAAAAAGGTCTGCCTGGGACTGGACTCCTGTGCATGATGAAGCCT
>NW_009597805.1:0-7905 GCF_000690535.1 Cariama cristata | reverse complement strand
GGAAGGCGCTTGGTCCGGAGCCAGCCCCTAGGGTGTTCTGCGTGACTGGTTCCCTGGAGTCTGGGTGTATGCGTCCTGCAGGGGTGTGAGGTTATCGGTGATGCTGTAACCGGTTTCATCTTCCAGATGTAGCAGGCTTTTTTATTTTGTGATACTGACTTCGGATATTTTGACTTTGCAGGTCAGAATGGCATCAGATGAGGGAAAACTCTTTGTCGGTGGACTGAGTTTTGACACCAATGAGCAGTCTTTGGAACAAGTCTTCTCTAAATATGGACAAATTTCAGAAGGTAAGTTTGCAGTAGCGAGCTGTGATGATTTCCATAAACTTGTTACATTGCACGGGTGCTGATGCTCGTTATTTCCTCTCCCTTCTTTATAGTTGTTGTGGTGAAAGACAGAGAGACTCAGCGATCCAGAGGTTTTGGCTTTGTTACTTTTGAAAACATAGATGATGCTAAAGATGCAATGATGGCCATGAACGGAAAGGTAAGGAGGCTTTGGAGGAGCTTCTTTATTTCTTAAAATATAAGAACAGAAGCATGAAAGACGTGTTTCTGTTCAGTCCTCTGTAGAAAAACAGATAAATACCAGTGTGTTGAAACAAATGATATAAATAATAAAGAGTATAAGTTGCTTAAAGTTCTGTCACTTAATTTATATGACTGAAAAATAGTGATGCCTTATAGGTAGTGATGCCGTAGGTGGATGTGTATATACTGCTTGAACATCAGTTTATTTGTGTAGTTGGCTTAGTTGTGACATGAAGTAGAACCTTTGTAAGAACCTGTAAATTCCAATACTACTTAGCTGATAGTGAAGGTGTGTAACTCATTGTATATGTGCTTTGCTATTTAAATATCAAATTGGTTTGGTTTTTTGTTGGTTAGTCTGTAGATGGACGTCAGATCAGAGTTGATCAGGCTGGAAAGTCGTCAGAGAACAGATCTCGTGGCTACAGAGGGGGATCTTCCGGGGGCAGAGGCTTTTTCCGTGGCAGCAGAGGTCGGGGCCGTGGCTTCTCTAGAGGTGAGTGTCCATGAATGACTTGTGCTGCCTGAAGTGGTAATGACACCTGTCAGAACAATTAAAAAAACCACGATGTGATGTCTGTTCAAGGAGGTGGAGACAGAGGCTATGGCGGAAGCAGATTTGATTCCAGAAGTGGAGGATATAATGGCTCCAGAGACTACTATAATAGCAGGTAAAGTCATCGTGACTGTTAGTGGGTGGTTGTGAAGCTCTTTTGAGCACGTTGCCTGTTTGACATAAGTGTTAATAGGCTCCAGAAACAATTGAACAAATATAAAGCGCATGAATGTTTTTAACAGCAGGAGTCAAGGTGGCTATGGTGACAGGTCTTCAGGAGGATCCTACAGAGACAGCTATGACAGTTACGGTAAGTCTTGGTTCAAATGGGAGCGATGAGTACGTATGCTGTAGGAACTCTCTAAACCTTCTGACCCTGTACTCGAGTCTGGAAATACTGTAAGGCTCAGTTGGACTATACTGCTATTTCTGTTCTTGCCCATAAGAACCAATCTGCCAGGCTTTGGATGTGGTTGTGCCGTTTGAATTTCTAATTTGTAATGCATGTGTAGGAGTTGCTTGGATCTAAGGCAAAGCAAGTTTTTAAAATACGTTCCTCAAGCTTGAGACTAAGACAAAACTCGGATGCCCTAACAAACTTTAATCAAGGGTGGGGGAGTTCTCTTACGGTGTAGCGAACTAGCACTAGCTTCTGAAATAATGCAAGGGAGTAAAATGCTGGAACTTGTCTATGCTTCAGTGCCTTTACAATTGTGCCTGCTTCTTGTCCTCAGCTACACACAACGAGTAAAAATCCTTCCTGACTCAAGATCGTCCTTCCAATGGCTGTATTTATAAAGATTTTTGGAGCTTCGCTGAAATCGTTATTGTGTAGTACATCTACTTGTATTTTCACTTTTGTAGTATTATCAGTTCTAATCTTGTCAAACACAGCCTGACAGCTTCTGATACAAGATGGTCTAATTAGACTTTTCTTTAAGAAAGCTCTGCTTTCAAGTGTTTTTAATCTTTTTTGAAAGCACTTCAGATTTTATTTTATCCTTCATGATGAGCCAAGGTGTTTTTTTTTTTTAAAGTTGTGAAGTTGGGGCCCCAATTCAGTTTCTTTTGAGATAGAAAGGACCTTTAATTCAAATGTTCACTGGAAGCTGAACAAGCTGTGGACTTTTTTTTTAAGTGCATTACCTTCGTCTTTTGTAACATTCCTTTAGTGTAGCAAGGTAGGAATGCAGCCTGGGTACAAATTGGAAGGCAAACCACCTTGATATATCTAAAGAGAAACTTGCTTGTATGTTCAACCTGCATAACGGTATTTTTACTGTTGTAATGATGTAAATTACCCAGAAATAGACTTGCAAACTTACCATAAAAGAGGTTCTTGAAAATGTTTATTTATATTGTCCTTTTTTACTGGAAGAAATATGCATATTCCATTGATATTGTATTTGAAGTGGTAAAGGATTCTTGTATACAGTTTTCTTTGGCTTTACGAAGCCTATTAAAAGACCGTCTGAAATGAACTCTGCTCCTGACATTTACATTTCATTGCACAACACAATCCTTGAAGATGAAGAACAGCCTAAGTAATAGAGGATGCCAGAGGAGAGAAGACTAGTGATAGCGTAAGAGCAAGCCAGACTTACTGACCAGTTGCTGGAATTTAATCTTAATTGGTCTTGACATGTGAATTAGTCAACATACTTTCACATAAGAATAGTCAAACTTGTGTAGAGGCAGAGGACTGAAAGTGTATGCTGTAGGATGTTGTAGTACTCAAAGCCTAAGTCAGAAGTCGAGGGAACGCTAGTGTTAGGGAGGATAATCAATGTTTCCTTAAAATACTGAAGTAGCCTACATTGAAAAGCTGTAGTGTAGAATCAGTCCTTTAGTAACTGGACTAGTTACTAGCTTGACAGGAGTGTTCAATGGTAGGTAAATTGCCGTAATTAGCTAGCTTTGTCATTGCCTTACAAGTTCTAAGAATTCTTTGCTAGCATATGGAAACTGCAGTGTCCTTGGAGAAAAGAAGTGTTGTGCCTCCAACAGAAACCTCTGAGACGAAAGCTGCTCTCTTGGCTAGTTCATATGTGGAAATAGTCCTGTAATTCGAGGTAACTCCTTTTGCTCATGTCCGCATCCTTCCTCTTGTTGAGAGCTCATTTGAAAGTCTAATGTACCTGTGAAATATTTCTTTGACAATTTTGGTCAACCGATGGAAAAAAAAATTTTAACCCATGCCGTATGCAACCTTTGGCTTGTGGCACAACTTCAGTTCCACAGATCAGAGTTGGGCATGCAGTCATGTCTTGCTAGTAGGTATGGAAGCAAGATGGGAAACGAATTCCCTGACTTGATATGTGTTCATCTATTGAGAATCTTCCTAGACTTCATTAAGTTGCTCACTTTTAATTGTAGCTTTCTTTGCCATCCTACTTGTTGCCATTAACTTTTTCCCATAGCCCACACTTCCTAAGCAGCCATGTCAAAGTGGTTAACTCTCTGCTTAGGGAGCAAATGATACATTGGCTGGCATTTCAAAGGCATCAGCCAGCCCCGGAACAGTTTTCCCAGACTGTGCTTCTGTGATGTGATGGGTTCAGCGAATGGCTTGTGAAACCCTCGTATACGATGTGACTTGTGTTGGGGGAGGTGGGTGGCGATGTAAAGTCTCTGTTTGATAATTTTATTAATGCCTCTCTGCTTTGGCAGGCTGAAGAGAAGATGGATACTCGACAGGGAAGCTGAGTGGGGATTCTGAGGAAGGAGAGCATTCGCTCCAAAGAAGCAGGACCACGACATGAGTTTGCCAACCAGGTAACATCTCTTCAGCCTGCCTCTTGCCCGCACAGCTTTTCCTGAACCAAAAGGTTTGGCCCTGTTCTAGGCTACTATTCTGGAAGTGGTAATGCCTGACCAGTAGCTTCTAGGTGAAAATTTTCATAGACTTGCTCTGCTTTCAAATTCACTGTCTTAATTCTATTTCAGCATTGAAATGCATCAGAGAAGACCAAGGACAGCCATTGACTGGAGTGGTGGAGACGAAGAGCTTTGAGCAGTGTTGTTACCGATTTTTATATAGGTCCATTGAACAAGGAAATAAGTCAAGCTAGAATAAAAGACTGGAATGTGGAAAAAATAAAACGAATCTCTGTAGTACTTTTGTGGGGAAACATAAGAATATTAGATTGTGACCAAGGCATGTGATAGAAACCTAGTTACCTGGTGTTACAGCCCAGTTAAAAGTACAAAATAAAGCCACGCTGTTCTGGTTGGGGGGGGTGGACAGAAGAGGCTAACAGGTCTTTAAGGGCAAGTTTGAGGAAGAAATCAAATGGCATCATGGTAACCTTGAACTAAGGGGCCCTAATTACATGAAGTTTGTACATCTGCAAAACTGCAGTACTGAAGCAGCTACATCTGAAGGGAACTGTCAGATGAGCAATTAAGTGAACAGGGAGTCGGTGTTTGTGCAGAACAAAAGCTGCCGCTTACAGTTGAAGTGGTAAATACAAAAGTCTAATTTGCGCTTAAAGGCTAAAGCTTTTTTGAGCTTGGGTAATGAGTGATATCCTTCCATACACATTAGGGTAATTACAGTTGTTTTGCTGATGAAAGCTGAGATGTGATGCTTCTGCTACTCACAGAAGTGGGTGCATGTTCGCAGCGTTTTGCACACTGCAGTTTTCAGGTGGGACAAATTCACTTGTCCTGCAGCTGATCTCTGTGTCTAAGTACTTGGCTCAAGAAAGTTGCCTCAGGTTTCCCATCGAAAAGAAGTAGTTACTTGTAACTCAAAAGAAAACTTTACAGTTTAGGTTTCAGCAAATTAATCTATGTCCTGGAATTTTCTAGTAGAGCAGCTTCATCAGATGAAAACTGTTAGGTGCTTGGAGATGAGAAGTGGAACAAGGCAAGTGTTGAAGTGGTACTGAGCCATGAAGCTTTTGAGGACTGCAATTAGAAACTTCAGATGGATGATGAGAGCAGTCAGACTTTGAAAAGGCTAGTAAGATCCTACTGGTAGAGCAGCAACTGGTTTTACCAACTGGCCAATGCTGGGAAGGTGCCTTGTACAGATGGAGCGAAGTATGAGCTGCCTGGATGAGTTAATGAGAAAACGCAGCCCTAACAGCTGGTAGGTTTTTTTTTAAAGCTTCTAGAATACTTGACTGACTAAAGAGGAGCTGCATAGTCAGAACACATCTGCTGGTATGTGTGAGGGGGGAAATTCAGCCCAAGACGAAGGGCAAATAAGCCACCAATTGCAGAGGCTGCAATTTTGTATTGATGCCTTTGACTCTGTGGAATAGAATGGCTAATAAAAGACTTGATGCCATCTTCCCTAATTAGCAGATGTTGCCTTTTATTTGCAATGTTTATTGTGTTCTGGGGAGACTATTCTGTGCAGGAGTTAAAACATTTGGGTTATGTTGTTTAATTAAGGTTCTTGATTGCTGTTTTGTTAACTGCTGTAATTTTGGTTGCCCTGCCTTGCATCCAAACAACTTGTGGCTCCTGTACCTGACCTCCCGTGGGGCTCGTGCCCTCCGCACAGCATGGTGCCGGACAAACGAGGGGGTGTCATTCGCTCCGTAGAAGGGCAGGTAAGGCGCAGAGGGACGGAATTCAAGTTTCCTTGCAGGAAGTTTGCGTTCTGGTATTGATGAAATTAACTTTTCTCTGGTCTATTGACTCTCGCTTGCTCTCTAGTAAACTGTGAAGTTACTGGGAGAATTTCAGCCTTTTGTGTTAGTTGGGGTGTGCCACAGAGGCAAACTCTCTAACCTCAGCTCTGTTGGACTGGCATTTTCTCCTGACCAGTTTTGTCTTCTCTTGAAAACGGACCATCAAAAAGTTAAACTAGCCAGGCAAACTGCCCTTTTCTACCTCTTCTGTGTATGTAGAGTATTTGTTATTAATTTTTTTTATACACTTGCTGCCTAGTCCCTGGCTTGTAATGAAGTCAGATGAGTGCTGGTTGCTGAATTCCTTCAGCTGGTCCTTGACTCCATCTCTTGTGTGCCGTGGATTATAAGAGCTCTCCTAAGTAGTAGTGGATGTTTTCTGATACATCGCACTGTAACTCAAAACTGTCCTGAGAAGTCTTTGCCCTTCAGGCTGTTATCTTTGATATGTTATACCTGCGTCTTGCCAGGCTACGTTGTAGTGCAGAAGCAGCTTGGATTACGTTTATTTCCACTACCCTGCTGGTCTGACCGACCGCTGGCACAGGGCTCTAAAATAAGCGCTGCCTTCCCGAGAGACCCACTGTAACCACGCTCATTTGGCTCAAACTGAATTGATGCACGTGCCTGATGCTCATGAAAAATGAGGTCTCGTTCTCTGTTAAATCCTGAAAGTGTGGCAGCTCAGTAACCGGGAGGATTTATGCTGTAAGAGAGGCTGACAGCTGTGACTATATTTTTGGCAGCTTTGAAGAGAATGGGGTAGGAACCTGCAATGCGATACGTGAAGGCAGGAAGAGGGTTTCTGATGGTCTCTGCTATTTTCCTGCCCACCCTTTTTGTGTTAAAAGAATGTGTTTGATTGCTTTATCCTGCTTTCACCCCCTCCCCTTTTTTTTTTACTGATACTTCTCTGGCTTTTGGTTACACTGTGCCCCACTTGAAGAACAGTCTTTTAAGAGCAGTCTATTATGCAAAAAAAAGTCTGCTCATATAGCCTAAGCATCTTTGAAGAAATTGTGTGGGTGTTGAGTCTGGTAACTATCACTGCTGCAGTGTGTTTGAAGGGCAGAATTGATTGTGTATTCTCTGGTCTGCGATGTAAAGCCTGGTTATTAAGGAAGGCTGTGGTGGCTTGGCAACCTACCGAGGCGTAGCCGCTGCTCCTGCTCTGCTGTCGCTTGAATCGGCTCTCCAGAGCAGATGGATGTGACGGAGGCCAGACAGTTAACTGGTATAAATATGCTAAATTTATGAGTGAAGGCAGCTTTAAAAACTTGTGATCTTACTAAGAAATGTTTCTTCTTTCTGGGGAGTCCCGGGCGCAATGGAATTCAGTAAGGTCGCAAGGGCTCGCTGCCCAAGAGCCATCCTGCTTTCCCTGTGCAGCGGTAAGAGTCCACCAGAGCCCTTGAGCGCATTCAGGCATGCAGAATGGGAACGATTGTCAGGCTTACTTCCTGAAACCTACTTTTTCTTCTTTTTTTAAACCTTTTTCAAATTATCTAAGTGAACGGAGTTTTAAAAAAGAAATCAGCTGGCACACTTTCAGGGGCTGTATCTAGCAATTCACCAGTGAGGATTTTTGCGTGTTATTGGCGGATGACATTAAATATAGGGGTGTGAGAGCATGAGAAACCTTTGCTGATAAAAATGTAGTCGTGTGACGTTTAAACGAATTCAAACTGTAAATACTTACAGAGCATTGTTTGAAAGGATGATTAGATGCTTAAACACAGGCAGAAATAATTAATAGGTGCAAAAATAGAGGCCTAGTTCGAGGTGCTGCTACTTTGGCATTGCTGATAATGGTTGCTGGGGTGGGTTGAGGGAAGAGCTGGCTGGAGCTTTCTTGGGAAGAGGCTTGGGCACCGTGGGCCTGACATGACGTGAAGAGGTGACCCATTTCCAGCCAAAATGCCCTTTTCTTCAAGTCCTGTGTGTCGGGGTAGCTCGGGCCCTTCCCCAACAGGAAAGCTTGCAGGGGGGAGCTGTGCTTCAAGGTGGCTGACAGACACCCCCCCCCAGCTCCTCTGGAGAAACAAGACGGTGGTTAGAGATCCTCAAAACGCCCGTGTTTCAACAGTGTTCACCTCTGGCCGGGAAATTGCTGTCACGGCACGGGAATGGCGACCCCGAGGGCAAAATGGCGGCCCTGAGGGCGGGAGCC
>NW_009597804.1:0-37348 GCF_000690535.1 Cariama cristata | reverse complement strand
GTTTAAGATCAAAGGGGCTGATTTTGACCGAGATGGGTTAGATAGCACCCACTTTAGCAGTTTAGTGTTTAAGATCAAAGGGGCTGATTTTGACCAAGATGGGTTAGACAGCACCCACTTTAGCAGTTTAACTGGCCTTTTCAAAGGGACAGTGACTTCTTGCAGGACGATGTTCAATCCCAACAACTGCAATGAACCAAGAGAACGCAGGCTCATGAACTCAGAGTTTAGGGGCACAGATAGAACAAATCCAGTTAAGATGATAAGACTAGCTACTTTCGTGATGCTGTATCTAGGAGGTATACATTTGCAATTTAAAGATTCTGAGTATCTAATTAGTACCTTATTCCCATTTATCACTGAATTACCAGAGTGCCAAGAGTCCGGGTTTGAGCATGGTTCTGTTGATTAGGCACTCTACCAACATCCAGCAAGCAAACAGTCCCTGCACTGAGGAGTTTACACTCTGAATTAAAACAGCAACAGAATAGAGGCAGCCAGGAAAACTAGAGAAGGGAGGATACAGGTTATTTACATAAATTAACTCTGGAAGGAGTTAGCAAATACCTAAAAGCAGAAACATTTTACAGTCCCTGAAAGTAGCAGGCAAAGCCAGGTCCAAACCAAAGCAGAATATACCTATGTTCAGCACTTTGACATCTAAACGTGAGATCTGGATCTAGACTATGCAGTGGGTTTTTTTCTTCGGAAGAAACCAGAGTCAGCATCCAAAATCAATATAAAAAATCCATCCCTACAACCCTTTGGAAAAATCCAACCACCACCACCACCACTCTCCTAAAAAAAGTCTGATTTGTGAAGATAGAGAAAATCAGAATGTTATTACCTTTAAAAGTAATAGGAAAATATAGTTCACTCCTATCTAACTGCATTACAAATAGCAGATGTCCCATACAGCATCCCTTGTGTTCAGCCACGTCAATCCATGTGGCAGCAGACTGCTGAAGAATGGGGGTCCCTCCTAGCACAGCTCTGAGATGGGATATGAAGATTTCTTTTGGTGAGACACTTTTCTTGGGTAGGTGAATATAGGATGATGTTTAGTTTTATTGTTTCTTAGCTCTTGGATTTAATCTGTTAGGTAGAATAACTTCAACTGATCCATAACTGCGCATTTTTGTTATCTAATTTTCCAGTTCTTTTGGGGAGACAGTGTAAGTATAATTCTTTTCCTGAGGAAAAGCCCTTTGTGAAAAGAGATGTTGAGTGTCACAGATCCTACATTCACAGCTTGTACTGAAGACATAAGTCACAACCTAGAAAATTTTTTCATTCAAGAATTTCTTACATCACTAGGAGACTCAGAAAGCATAGATTTGAACTGATAAATTCTGAGGAAGAACTTTTAATTGCCTAGCTGATTTTTTTTCTGTTGCTTTAAAAACTCTAATATTATATTCTGAAAATTTTGATCAGCTAGACAATTTTTCTGATAAATGAAAAACAACCTTTACTATAGCACGATGATCATTTGGTCATAATTCAAGTATTGACACACACCTCCCATACAACGTACCTACGATACCTTTTCACACAGTCTGTGTGGAGTTTTACGTATACATACACAAACAGAGAGCACACATATAAAACAAAATTCACAGAGGCTGCAGTTTTTCATGGAAATATAGCATGTACCAAGATAAGCTAAGAGTTCTAGTTTCTTGTAAAAACGTTGGAAACAGCTTTTTTGCCTGACCGTCATGGAAAAAGATCCAACTGAAGTGTTGCAGTTTGAATTTTGTTGTATTTCTTTTTTTGGCTTTCTGAAGTGAGGGAGCAGGTTTAAATAAACATTTTGATTTGGGTTCTGCAAGGTCTTAGAAAGAAGTACTGTATGAACACTGACGTATTTGGACTTTACGTAAAGATACTTTGCCATTTTTGAAGCCAGATCTAACCTTTGTATCAACAAATCATACACAAAAACTTCAGTCTAAGCCTCAAGGTAAGAAAACATATACTTAAAGGGATCCTTTGTATTTGCTTTTAAAAATACACTCATTTACAAGCAGATTTTGAATGCCTGCCACCAACTAAGAAAATAAGCTTTTCATTTATTTTTAATTTTCTTAAAGATGGGTCTCTTTTAGCAATCTATAATAATCATATAGTACACAAAATAACTTACAATCACATATATTATAGGGTCTGACTAAAATCCACAAAAGCATTTACAGTTAAGCATGGACTTAATCTCCTTTTGTAGGGTTTCAGGGCATTTATGCTGTATTTCACATAAAAATAAATTTTATGGGTCATACGAACAAGTTAAGCAAGTGAATAGGATGTAATTTAGATACACGGTGTTTTCAGTCACGAGTTTAATTCAAGCTGACATGGTTCGATGCATATCTTGTTACAGGGACTTCTGAAGATGAAAGTTTGCTGCATTAGGTCTCTGTTAAAGTAACAGCCCATGGAAACTGAAGGAGACAAAGTGCCCCAAAAGTGTCACAAATTTCTCTGTATCGTAGCACTTGGCTTATACCCTTATGATGATAAAACAGGAATTTTTACTTTCTTCCTACTGGCGCAACATCCAGTGTCTGTATGTGGTCTTCAGTTATGTCCTTTTTCTTCAAAGCCTATTGCCTTTTTCTTTGTGTGAGACCTAAGGACCATTACTCTGTGAGGTTGTTGCACGTAGCAGGGGAGGATTTGACCATCTTTTTCTTGGATCATTTCATCAAAATGGGTAAACAACTATTTTGGGAGAAAAAAAAAAAAGGAAAAAAAAAAAAGAGGGACAAGTTATAAATCAATCTCTGTCTTTTGGGGTTTTTTTTATTTTTGGTAATCCTTTTACTATCAAGAAACAAAAATATCTGCAGAAAATCATAATGAATATTAAAAGGTTCTTCACCATTCGTATTTTTCCTGTGTACTTTTTATTCTTTTTTCCACCTACTGAATGATGAAATACACATCTGTGTGCAATGGCAGCAGCAGGTAATAGAACCCACCTTCTTTGACTTGCTTCAGAGTGGAGGTTCTCAAGAAATGAGGCATAAATGATAATAAAAGACACAAATTCTACATTTTGTTTATAATACCACACTTGCCATGTGTGACTGTGCACCCTTACATGTTAAAACTGAGGTGCAGTAATTACCTTTTAACTCTCCCAAGGATATTTTAACTTTTTTTTTGAGGACAAAGTCCTGATTCTGTGAACATATTTTGGGAATATGAGCAATCCTTTCAAGATCAAAGTAACTAGGCATGAAAAACAGTTCTCCACTAAATCTAGTGCAAAATTGTATCCTTAATCTTTCATTTTTAATTTTTTCAAATTTTAATACATCCATATGATAATCTTTTGCCCGATTTCCCATGTATAAAAGTGGGCACCCTGGTCCCACATACAAGATTTATCGCTATAAACAGATTATGCAACTCTGTGATGCTGTCAGACTTCTTTGTCTGATTGTGCCTGTATGTTGCTATATGCAACCACAAATATTTCAACTTTCAAACTAAATATTTTCTTATTAATGAACGTTTTCAGAAGATAAAAGGAGCAACTCAACAAAAAGTAATAAACTCCAGAAGAGCAGGTATTGCAAAAAAGATGACTCAAAATGACAAAGAATGATGAACAAAGTAGTATTAGCAACGGAACATCTATATCCTGCCTCTGAGATTGCTGGATTTCATAGAGGCACATGGCATCAGCAAAGCCTTGCTGTCTGGCTGCCTGAAGGACTGCTAAGGTATTTACATCAGCTTTTTCTCACCTATGCAGTGCAGTGCTTCACTTGGAAAAGCTGGGTTTGAAAAGTGCTGGCTTAAAGGCAAGAGCAGGAACACACAATTCAAGAAATACCCCTATAGTTAGAAACATATGTATGTTAATATTCCCTTTGTCTAGCATCAGATGTGGTTTCACGGCTTCAATTCTGGATTGCATTTGTCTCTGGAAAAAATGGATGATTTCATTATTACTAGATTTATATAGCTCCTATCTCTTCAAGGTAGTGCTGGCAGCGACGTGGCAAGCCTGCATTTGAAACTCTTGTCATCGACTATCAATTATTCTATAATTTATTAGATGGTTTTCTGTGGATACTGATCCAAAACCTAGAGAAGTCTATGGAAAAAATCTCATTCAATTTAATAAGCTTCTTTTGATTGCGCTCTAACATAGGATATTCTGTAATAAGAAATGGGCAAAAATTCCACACTTAATGAAAAGGAAGTTGGAGTCTTCAAGTCTGCCTACACCCCTTGGCTAGAGAGGGTTTTATCACTGGGTTTGGTATAGTGAAATCTCTTTCCAGAAAAAAAAAAAAAATCACATTGTTGTTATTGAACAAAAGTGGACTAGATCATGCAAACTGGAGAAGATCTGAAACAGGAATTGTGTGGAATCTGGGGTTTCATTAGGAGAAGTGAGACATCTCTGTGAATAAATGAAACAGACTAGGAGACCACTATGTAGTGGCTTCGGTGGTAAATTGTCCATGCTAATTGGGGACATTTTTAAAAGGTAAGGAGAATAAAAGAGAGTAGTGAGAGATTTCACCATTGCAAAAACCAAAAAGCTTTTCTATTGTAAGATGAAGACTTCTTTTTTTTTTTTTTTTTTTTTTTTAGGATTAATAAAATGTTTTCCAAATCAATGGAAAAGAATTTGTAATGATCTCTCCGTCCATGGTAGCTGGAAAGTTTTAAAGTTACGCTAGGCCAAATAAGTGATTTCATGAAAACTGAAAGCATGGAAATATATACAATTTTGTCTAAGTGCTACAGATGAATATAAAACATAGAAAATTCATGTCATTATTAAAACAAAATATTTTAGTGAGCCTTAGTGTGCTGAAAAAAATTGTCTGAGATTTTTAAATAGACCGTCTTTTCCAGCAGAAATTCTTTTCCACAAAAGTCTTGACTGACCAGAATTTTCCTGACAGCAACTAACCCTGGGGAAAAATTTATTGGGAAAAAGAGCCTGACTTCTCTAAAGAAAAGTGATGTTTCACAGTAACACCTGAACATATCAGATAGAGAGTAAAGATTTGCTACTTAGGAAATATCATTAAGGCTCCTGGCAGACAGTCTAGACTGGGTTCCTCATGCCCAATGGCCTTGGGGTTGGTATTCCCCAGCAGAAGATGTTTTCATTCAAGCTGAATCCTTAGAAAACAATTCCTAAAAAGGGTGACCTAAAAAAACCTGTGACACGGTCATTTAATAGAATCATGAGATTCATTACTTGGATATTTAGGAAACAGCAGTATGCACACAAAGATTGTACTTACTAAACAAATTTGCATTTTCAGTGAGCAGAAAGGCTAAAATACTTTAGAAGACATTTTCGTTCACAATCTTAGATTGGCTCAAACTCTACTTTCAGCTTCCAAGCAGAACTTGCATTGATTTCAATGCATTAGAAGAGGAGGAGTGGCCAGATTCTCTGACCCTCTGAGCTGCATACAGAAGTCCTCGTACAGCCATCAGTCTCCAGACGTGTGCCACTTAACCTAGAAGAGCAAGGGAAGGCGTCTCTCTGGGAATGGTCCATGGGTTAGCTATGGCTATGGCTTTCCAGCCCCACCGGCAAGCTCAGGTTCACCGTTCAGCTACTTCCAGAAATTGTGTTTACACTGTAAGGGTAGTGAAGATGAGACCTGAGCATGCACCACCATGCCATGAGGCCTCTCTTTCCTTCCTTCCTTGCTTCTTGCTTGCCTTGCTTAAATTGCGTTTACATTGAAAGGGCAGTGAAGATGAGATCTGAGCATGAACCATCACACCATGAAGCCTCTCTTTCCTTCTTTCTTCCTTCCTTGCTTCTTTCTTTCTTTGCTCCTTTCTCCCTCCCTATTTCTTTCTCTCCTTTTCAGAGCAGGAAGGCAGGTATATAAAGAGCCATATGTGTTGTCTAACAAGGATAACGAAGGAACCAGGACTGTGGGACACATGGGACACACTGTGAGATGCATGCAGCTCACAGTGCAGGTGGAAACATCAGTGAATTTCTTTTTAAAGTAAGGAACTGAGATAACCCAGAAGCACTCGCATTAGACAGGCTGCAGAGGTCCCGTTCTAGCTAAGTCGTGTTGATCATGAAAGTGAGCCATGCTTGAAGGTGAAAACAAAAAGTTCGAGAGCCACAGTTTAGCAATGTGTACCCTAAGGCTTCAAATGCAAAGGTACTGCACTATAATAAAAACTTGGGAGTTTTACAATAACCTGTATCTCAGCTAGCCAGTGGAGAGCCTATCAAGAGTTTCTATAGAAAGGAACAAGATTCATCTCACTTGAGTAACTGTTTAACATAGGTCAGGTTGATTCTCAAAAAGTGTCGACAATGAAGGGAGCTCAGAGTGACTCTCTCTGGCCCGAACGTGTCCTGTGCTGTAACAGCTTGCTCGGGGCCAGCGGTGCAAAGACCCTTCTGCTGCTTTTTGTAGCACATTTCCACTGAACTCCTACCTGAGGAAAACACAGGCTGGCTGTATGGGGCTTACGCAAACCTCGGGCACCCACTATTTTAAAGTTTTGACAGGTAGCATCGCTGCTTGTTTATTCCACAAGTCTCATGAAGACATCGGCATCTGCACATTATATCTGAAAAGTGAAAAGTCATTGTTAACATGGTGATTTTTGAGCTTTGTACAGGCCATATAAAGATTAAAAGTCATAAACAGAGATCAAACATTCTCAAAATAAACATTCTGCAAAAGAAGGGTTTATATGATCGTACGTAACAAACACCGACAAAGCTGAAACAGTGGCGGTCATTGAATATCCAAATATTTCAGTAACGACATTGCTGTTCAGTTTAAGTCTACTTCATAACAGTAATTTAACTGTTAATTAAAATGAGAACATAGTGCAATTCTTTCCTCAAGAGAACAAAATCTTGCTTTTAAAGAAACTTTTCCAATCAGGAGAAAATCTTTATCACTGTTCTGTGCCATCCCTCACCTGTGCATCCTTAGTTTTCCAAGACCTTTCGAGCTTGCCAACTGTAAACCAAACCCACCCTATGCCCTAACAGTTCACAGTAAATCTTGGCATAACGTGACCTTTTCCCAGTCACACTTGATGACAAACACAGTATTATTTACACTCCGATTGTTTCAGACCGTGTTTCTTTAGACAGAGCACATTTTCCTCCATAAATGATTATTTCACTGCATGAAACCCCAGTACTATCAATCATTTGCAAGGCAAGGGATGTGGACAGGTCAGAGCATTCCAAGTCCTCTCTCAGTAAAAACGGGAGTTTCTTCTCATTTCTCGTTCAAGAAGATTCATTGCATGGCACACAGCACCACAGAAGCACGGTAATTTGTGCTGCAAACTCATGGAAACAAAAGCCCCAAAAGAAAAAGATATCACTATCAATTTACAAAAGGAGAGCTGAAATTCTCTCATATGATTATGACTTCTGGTTTTGGCAATCAGTCGGTTAGTGGTTAATAAAAAACAGTTTGGTTTTTTTTTTTGGAAGTGCCATTTGGTGCTCTGTTTATGCCCTGATATGATAGTTCATATTAACCAAATATATTTTAAACACAGTTGTGGATTTCCTCAGTACTCCACCTTTTAGCAGAGCAGGCATACAGACCTCTAGCAGACATGAACAGAAGCAAGACTTAACTGCTTTAGTGACTGCATACATTTTTAACACTTTGTCTTCTGCTCTGGAGACCTAAACCTTGCCTGCTTTGCATTTAAAAAAATCCCTGTGCTCACACATTTCACCCCGAGTTCAGAGCACAGCAACCCACAAAAAGAAAAAATGGACCCAAAAATTGCAAATGGGACAAGATTTTTAATGAAAACAGCCAGGTAAATTCCATACCCTACTTCGTTTATCACTCAATAAGCTGATATTTAAAGGGTGAGCAAGAAGCGCCCGGTGAAGATGCATCACAGACGTACGCACATACATATGACTTCATCCCCAGATAAACACACTGCGCACAGCCTGCGACCGCCTGTCAGGACTTGGTGTTCACTGGCAGTTTTGAGGTTTTCAGGCAGGGTTTTTAACAGCCAGCAAAAGCAATTAACATGTTCAGGGTGCACTGTTTCTTTATCTGAGGAAGGCAAAAATTCCTTGAAAAGATGTAATCTGTCATGGTCAAGGAAAATACGCCGTGAGAGGATATCAGTAAGAAATGTCCCGTTGCTTGGCATCTCTTTGCTTTTATGGGTTTGCTTTGGCAGGGGAGGATGGCACTCAAGGAACTTTAATCCCTTTTAAGAAAAATGTTATTTTTAGAATAAACGGAGCTGGATGCAATTCTTGCCCAGATGAGCTTACAAGGTTAATACTGCTCCATGCACATCTAATGTTTCTTATTTCCAGACTATACAGCAGTAAGGGAGCATGACTAAATGGTATTACTCCATTTTACTAAAACAGAAATAGCCCCATAGTGGTTACTGAGGGCAAATCTAATAGAAATTGGTTAGCAATCCACATTTTTTTTGTTGTAAGAAATTGGGTGATGATCAAAAAATGCTGAAATATTAGTGAAATGAAGGATGAAGGAAAGATGCACAAGTTGATAGCGTTTGCAATAGCTCTGAAAGCCCCGGTGGGACGGCTGCCTTGGGGCAGCAACCCACCCAGGTGAGGTGAGAGGGAAGGCTTGTGTCCCTCGCTGAAGCTTCGGTTTGACTCTCTTTTGACCTCAGGACCACGTAAGCAGCCCTGTCGAGCACAGGGTTGTGCTGTACAGATAACCTGGCTCACACTGGCAAAAGGTTAAGGGTCTCCACGCTCCTTCCCCTGCAGCATCGCCCAGTGCTGGTACCATGATCGCAGATGGAGACCGGTGCATGAGAAAGCCCAGGGTTTTGAACTGGAGTGGTGCCCTGTGGATGCCAGGGACACAATTAGTGCACACCATGTGAAACAGAAGCAGGAGGAAAGAGCTTTGTCAGTGCATTTCAGCCCTGACAGAAACAACGGCTCTTCGCTGGGCTCCAGGCCACTGAGGAAGGAGCAAAACCTGTGCAAGCTGCCTCCCGGCATGGAAGCAGCACTTTTGACCAAAGAACCAGTTCAGTTTTCCATAAGTGATAAATGAAACACCTCCTGTACATCTTAGTTTTCTTTGAGATAGTTACACTTACCACCAGGCGAAAAGAAAAATTAACTCCTTTCAACTGGTAGAATTTCCAGGTGGCATGGCAAATGTCTTGTCACTGTGTAAAGGGCCTCCTTCCCCTCTTCTCTCACTGCTCAATCTTTATGGGCTCTGCCCAAAAGATCTTAGCAAATATTTGCACAATCTTAGTGGAAAAGAAGCAGAGAACTGTTGCACCAGTGTCCACTGCCACCTCTGCTCTCAAATGGAAAGGCATCACTTAGGGACACGCTTTCAAGCAGGTCGTACGTTTATGGGGTTTGTAGAGCAAAATTTTTCTTATTATTATAATTCTGGTTTAAATATCCAGATCTGTATTTTATTATGAAGAAATAAACTGTACTGGCAGGCATCCCCCTATGAGTCTGCATTGGGGATCTCATCTACAGTGCAGGACAGGATTTCAGCTGCAGGTCTGTAAGGCAACTCCTGACTTTTTTAGGGGAGATATTCTCCACCTTAAATCCTATTTGCATTTTTCCTAACACTGTTTTTGATGTGTATTAACCACAGTGAAGCAGAAAACAAGCCTGCGTTAGGGATGCTTTTTTTCTTCTGTTCAGCAGCTCATCGTTTCCCTATCCCAAGACAGAATCCCAGCAATAATCTGTCTCTCCCAGCTCCATCTGTACTGTGGGAAAGGTGGAGGAAACGTGATACAGAAGCTACTTTGTTTATGAAGTTAATGGCAGCTTTTTTTTTGATGGATTGGCATAAGGAAGTCATGAGTTTAAGCCGATTAATCTCATTTTAATTGAAAGGAAGAAAGAGGACTTAGGTTTACTGGCTTAAAGAGAGAGAGTCCAGTGGATGCTCAGCAAAGTCCAACAATGACCAGGGGATACTTAAAATAATATAGGCCTCTATGCTTTTGAAAGAAGAAAGAACACATGCAATGAGCTATTCAGGCCGTAATCTGTAGTTTCATGATATCACTGCTGTAGATTCAAACACTATTCAAATAAATTTAGATTTCTTTTTAAATGAAGCAAGCTAGTCACTAATCTCTGCTGAAAATGGCATTTTGAATGAGATGATATGGATTGCTTTTAAATCTGGAAACATGAAGACATTGCCTTATTCACTCTGCAAATGTGCATGAATGACTGCCCAAAGGGGTTAATGGACAAAGACAGGGATCAAAACTGAGAAGTGTCAGATGAAGTATGAATTTAAAGTACTCTGTGGCTTGTCTCATAGCTGAACAGCCTTGGCTATCATCTTGCCTTCATGTTTTATCATTTTCCAGCCTAATGATTTGTTCTGTAAGTGCACTCTAAGAAAAGACACTTTTCAACAGGACATCATTAATTTAAGCTTTCCCGATAGCTTCTGTGTAGGTTCTGCATAATTCTGAGAACCTCTGTTCTGAGTTGTGCCGCTATTTTCCAGTTACACTGAGCTGAGACTGGACTAATCAGATATTGCTTTGGGGTTGGATTGTTGGTTGGTTTGTTTTTTCCCCCAGAAATGAGCATTTGTGTGAAAATAACTTTCTAATATTTTATCCTGGGAAGTGACTGAATTACTCAGAATGAAGGGGTCTAGTGTCACTAATGAACACCTAAAGTCACTTTGGTGTTCAGGTACCTGAATGCCACCCATGTTATCCTGGAGAATTTAGTTTCTAAGCTTATGGCTATGAAACCAACATAAGCAGCCTTAAGGAATGGACGCAGTTGTAGGAGTACGATAAATAAAGGAAATAAGTGTTTCTAGAATCTTAGTGCCAAACACGGAAACAAATGCTTCAGTTGACCGCCATTGAGCAAATTAGAGCTCCTATCAACACCTTAGATTTAACTAATGTGACTAGGCTTCCTAGCCAGCAGTTTGAGAAAGCCAGTGAAAGCGTTTCCCATTGTATCTACACCCGCACGTCTTACAAAAAAGTACAAATCTGTGTAAACCCCCTCAGTAGAGAGAAGCAGCAGCCCTGCTCTATCTAATAAGGCTATGGAAACCGTTATGCCAATTAATTAGTCCAATTTCAGGTGGCCTGGTAAGACTAAATTTACCAAATCAGACATGAGGCTATAAACACACCTTACTCATATTACTTATAAAGTGACCTGGACAACTTGCAGGCATAACATCCTTTTTTAGGAAACAATCATATATCCTATAAAGCAAGGACCATTCTGCAGCTGTAAAAAAAATCCACTATTCTGAAAAAAAAAAAAAAAAAAAAAAGAATAAGAGGATTAAAAAGGTAAAAGAAAGCTCAAGAAAATAACCCTTCTGTGTGCAGCTGCTTGCCTGGGTGTTGTGATCTGCAGCTCCTTCAGAGGATTTGCGCTCAGAGGCAGGCCCGTATTGCTTGCCAAATATTCACTTTAAGAGGATGTTGTTTCCGCTGAAATAATTAAGGATATACATTGGCAACAAACGAGCTCCAATTAAACCCTTAAAATGCATAAGTGTGATTCCAGTAGGTTATACTGAGGTACAAATATTAATTTACATTTTCTTCTTGGCACCTTTAACAGTAATCTTTAGTGGCCATGGCAGTGTTCAGGGTAAAGATCACTTGCTAGAAGATAGCTATTCCTTCTCCAAACCTACGAGATTACTGCTTTATCCTTACTCCCTCCTCAACTGCAATCAGAGAAGCAGGAACTTCATTTCATAGTGATTGAACTAAACTACCACTAATCTTTTAATTGAAAGTAAATGATGGAGAGATAGCAAATGAGCAAGAAAAGCTGGAAAACACAGCTTCCTTATGTCCCCACACAGTGCCTATCAAGCCACACCTCATCAGTAAATACAGCAGTATTAACTACAGCGTGCCTGGTCTTTTCCATTAAGACAGAATACTGCACCCTCGAAGAGCAGTTTGAAAGCTCGGCCCACACCCTACTGCCAAAAAACTTTCTTCATTAAAGGGTAAGGGAGGTAGATAAATGTCTCAGAAAGCCCTTGAGTGCTCCTGACTGTCAGGCAGAACCTCAGGCAGCCCGAAAGCAATGTCACGTCGCGGTGTCATTTCCCACCGCCATGGGAGCGCCTCTGCGGGTACGCGCGCGGGATCCAGAGGTCAAGATGCTGCACCGCCTGCTTCCAGTATGCGTGGCGCTTCCCGGGAGAGGTTTGGCTTATCAAGATCAGCAACGGCAGACCAGGCTCCACGCTATCTGGTTTACAATCACTCTGTTAGTAGATGAGAGACAGCTGATGGGCACGTTGCATCCCGGAGTGGTGTTGCCCTCTCCTATCGAAGGGATGGGGCATCCTACCCAAAAGACAGTCACGGACTGGTCCCAACTCCTGTTCGCCACGCCTGCTCTTCACCTGGAGCAAAGCATTCACACCAGCCACAGGCTGGCTACACGTTATCAGCTTTATAAAATTTACATTTATAGACATATAGCTCGTATTTCAATATTTTTTAAATAAGCATTAAGTTTACCTTGGAAATTATCAGATTACTTCCTAAGAGATAGATTTACTCTTTTTTCTAAGGTGATTCTTTATGTGTGTATACAAATATATTTATATTAACCCATTTAAATCACCACTACCTATATTAAACAACAAAGTATTATTTGAAGCAGACTACAGTCTATGTCAGATTTTAGTATTCCCTAAGTTTCATGGCATAATTAAGAATGTTTAATTAATTTAACATTGAAAAGTTGTAGGGGGCTATTTTGTTGTTTTGTTTAACTTGCAGTTTTAAGACTTAAGCCACTTTTTTGGCCTTTGTAAATATTGTGTTTTGAAGTTAGCTGGCTGTATTTCTGATCTTTTTAAATTACTTGTATGTTTGTTCTTATTCCCTTTTACATTCACTAATCCTTTAGATTTAATTAAAAGATTTATTTATTTAGCCTCAAAGTATCCAAAGACAATAATTGTTTCTATGCTGTCTGCTTTTAGGGAAACATGACTTGTGCTACCTCCACAAAAGGTTTAATTTTATGAAGGAAAACACTGAAAATACAAACATTAAACATTTTAAGTAACTAGTGAAGCAAATACATATACATTCATAAATCATAAGACCAGAAGAGACCGTTGTAGTAACTGAGACTGATCTCCTGTACAGCACAGATCACAGGACATTCCTAAATTAATTCTTGTTGGAATAAGTGCATGTCTTTTATAAAAATATTATACTTTGATAGAAAATTTTAGTGATGAAAGATCCACCACAACCCATGTCAGGGTGGTCCAGTGATTAATTGCTTTCACTGTGAAAAGCCATGACTCATTTCCAGACTAATTTTTTTTCTATGATTGACCTCAGTATAAAATGTAGAATAAAAGTCTTCAGTTGCAGATGTCGAAAATAGCAAGAGGTGATTCCTTCCCTGGAAAAAAGGGATTCTTCCTGAAAAATCTGATCTAATTTAACAGTATTCTACTGAAATGAGTAAAACCCTATGAACTCAGAGAAAGAAAATTTTCTTTTTTAATTTGGAAGTACTGTTTTCCTTGTGGTCAACAGCTTTACCACAGAATTACGCCTAAGATGAGACATTTGCTGTCTCCCAGATGTGGATGCAAGCTCAGAGGTTCCCACAAGGTGTACCGTACCTGCTGGCCATCCGTGCTGCTCCCCAGCTCCCAGCGACTGATGCGACTGGTCCTTCAAACGGATTTTCTCATCAGCCCAAAGATAAAGCTGAGCCCTGCTGCTGGACACGCTCTCTCAAACTGCAGTTTTAGCTCAAGAGCCCATAGGTCTCCTCCTTTGTATTAGTGTCTTGTATTTAAAATGAATAAATTAGGAGAGAGTGGTAAGTGGGTACTGTACCATTTCACAGGTGAGAAGCCTACTCAAATTTCCCAATAAATATAATTCTGATACACTTGGATCTTCATTTATTTCACTTGGGTGGAAGCTCATCTCTGAAGTCATTGTAGAGGTAATATGTTGAGGTAATGCACATCAATAATAAATTATGACATTGTTGTTGAGCAACTTAATTATAAATTAAGCGTATTTTACATATATGAAGAAATATTAGCCCTAGATGATATCTGTTTTAAAAAAAAATTTTATTAGCTTTCTGGTCCGCAAATTTAATATGCATGTTTTCCAGAATGCTGGTACTCTGCCACTGTACAAATCAAATTTGTGATGTGATCTGTTTAGGTCTAATAAAATCACTTTTGTAAATGCACTGTGGCTCCAGCTTATCTGTAATCCTTAATGGTGAAAGACACTAAGCTTATAGACTTTGATCTGAAACATTTGAGAGCATGTTACACACAGAACAATCTCAATACTATATCTTATTAAAGCAGAAATTATTTAATGTTCTAACTGCTATAAATGACAATAGAACAGGAAAGCATCTTGTATTTCATTGCCAAAATAAAAACTTCCCCCCCCAAAAAAAAATTGTTAGTAGTCTAGTCAGAACAGCATGACTTTTCAAGCATCACTTAAACATGTTTAACTACCACTGAAATTCTTAAGGTTGAAGCCCTAGAACGCCTAAGGAGGTACAGGTTAAGCACTTCAGCTTTAGAGTAAATCAAAAAATGCTACTTTTTATTTCAGTGGACCTATATCGTTGTCAATATATGTAAAATAACACTGATTCTTGATTTCGGTTGCCTAGAAACTTTGTCTTTGACCTACAGACCTGTTGAAATGAAAACAGTGGAAACTTTGCGACTCTTTTCCACGAGCACAACTTCAGCCCTCAAAGGCAGGAGCGGCCACCGCGAAATGTCCCCAGTGCATCCCCTTGGCACAGAGGGGCCTCTACCGACAAACGCTTCGTCCCGGAGCCGCGGGGACGCCGCTGTGCACAGCACAGGACAAAAATGGGAAATTCAACAGTGCTCAGCTGTTACTTTTCCCTCATTTAGACACACGGACTGTGTACACCTACAGCACAGGAAATTAAGATGATTTTTACACTAGATTCAGCTTAGATAAATCCTTGCTCTGAGGGTAGCTCTCCCATGCCACAATTATGTATCAAGTGAGATCTCAAATACCTGTGCCTTTTAATATCCACTCCGTAAACAGAAAAAATACCTAGAAGGGCAATTTAGGGAAATTCTGTTTTGTAGGATGCAAAAGAATACTTTTGGTGCAAATCTTGTTTTGTTCTTTTATAGTTATACTCTTAACAGAACTCCAATATATTTTTTATTTGTGTCGCCAAAGAATTTTCTGCAGATTTTTTTCCAAGGAATGACCATCAAAGCAGATTATTTTAAAATAAACCTTTACACGTTTTAATTTTACAAATCATCCTTAAAATACAAGTAAAGTTTGAGCAAAGGCAGCAGTACCCTCCTGAACATGTCAGCAGTATGGAGCAGCAGATCACAGGAATTTGACTATTTGACTTATTTCAGTGGCCAGAGAACTATGAAGCCTAAAGAGGTAGGACCAGACTGACACTGAAACTCTCCGTTTTTTGACAGCAGAACGTTTTCACAGCAGGATACAATTAATGTGCCTATTATATACCCCCCAATGCCTGTGGCACCTGCCCAGCTCCCAAAGGCCATTTGTTTCCCGTCAAGTTTCCAAAACTCTTAAGGTTCCTTCCAACAGCCTGTTCCAACGCTGTTACGCCTTCGATATACTGAAAATTGGAATCCATTTCATCAGAAAATAAAAGTGATATGCAAATACAGGTACTTTTATGTGGGTACATGTATTTACCCATTCTATTCAACTAAACTCTTTTTTCCCCTCAGTTTAAAAACTGACTTTTCAGCTTGTGTCTTACTTCATATCAGATAGTCACATCTTTTGAGGTTGGTCTGCCAAAGAATCCACAGCAGAATTTTTTCCCCTTGGTGAAAGTTGGCAGACCCTCAAAACTAGGTTTGACTTTAACCTGGGGAGCACCCTGAATTCTCACATTTATTTATAAGGGCATTTTCCTGCGGACCACCCTGCACGAGGACAGCACCTCTCAGGGCTGGGACCACCAGTTACACACTGGTGCCTAATGCACAAGGAGTACCACTACAACAAAATATGGCAGCTTTGTACCGCCTTGATTGTATCATGTCGGGAATAGTGGTTTTTACTGAAAAAAAAGAAAGATTTTTTTTTTCTTTAATTTCTTAACTGTCTGTGATGCTATGAGTTATTTGGTATAGAATAACGAAGTGATTCAGGAACAACTTTCTGATCTGAGCTGGTTTTCCCAGTCATTATACACTCCCGGTGTATGTGTCAGTCAACTTTCTTAATATTGCCCAGACCACCTTAACTAAAGAACATCCACAGAGCCTGAGAGAAACTCATGTATATTTAATGACAGAAAATTACTTTGCAGTCTTTCACTGACATCCAGTGGTCAGACAGAGAGGATTTTGTGGGAAACAGAAGAAAAGCTACAGCAGCCAAGGACAGGCTCAAGACATCTCAGTGGAGAGCATTTATCTCGCAGTAGAAATAGTTGTTTGCTTAACTGGGTAAAAGCACATATGAAACTTAAACTTAGGCTTGCAAAATCTGCAGGTCAACTTCTGTGCTTAGTTCCACTTGGACAGTATCTAGTGAAGTCAACAGCAATCACAACCAAAGGAAAAATTCTAGTCCTGGGAGAGGATGTGTGTTTTTTTCAGGCTCGTTACTTTTTTCTTGACCCACAGTACAAGACATGAACAACCCCACCACTAAAAAGGATATAACATGTAAAAAAATTACATGTTGAAATAAAAAATTGAAATAAAAAAATTGAAATAGAAACAAAACAAATAAACAACTTACAGTGCAATTATTGTTCAAGATTTCTGACTAACTTTTGCTTATATATCGCAGAACCACGCTTCCAATTAAAAAAAATGCCTTTGCTGGCCTTTTCCTGCATGGTGAAGGAGGGGAGGTGATCAGCTAAGGTTCTGCCTTGTGCCAGCACTACAGCTGTCCTTGATGTTAAACAGAGCTGGACATGAACACACAGACAAATCGGCGTTATTCTGGCCCCCAGCTCATTTCCAAGCCTCTGATAAACCAGCAGCTTAAAAATCCCCTCTTTCCTCCTTAGGGCAGGGTTGTCCCCCTCCGACTGGTGGCAGGTAACCCCCTCCGTGGGGACAGAAAGGAGAGGGAGTAAAAGCAGTTGTTTCTCTTCCTCCCTGCCATCTCTGCTCTCTGCAGTAAAGTACCACGACACAAAATACAGATACCCCCGGAGAAAACACAGCCAGCTACACCGTAATTGTAAATTCTGCGCGGTGATGCTGACATCAGTAACGTCATTGCTGCCGGTCACAGCTCCGGTAGACCGCAATGAAAAAGCGTGGAGGGTCAGGTGTTCATACCAAAACCTCTGAAACACATCTGTACCAAGACAATCTGGCAAAAGGGTAACCGAGAAAGGCTCCTGGCAGTACAGAAGACCTGATGAATGATGGGTGTGGATACATGGCGTGTTGTTGAGGAACAGTATAGATAAATAATTACTAAAAGAAAATCAAACAGAAAACCCCAAGGAGTTATCAATCTTTATTGTAACAGCAGAGCACCACTCCACGCCACAGTTCACCCCTCTTTGCTGAACTTCAGTGGGAAATTGCAAAAGCAGCTGCTTAATCGCATAGCACACTTTGGGAGGGACTGTGACTGTCCCCACCCCGATGTGGTTCCTCAAGGTTTCAGCTCTGTTATCACCCCTAAATATTGCTCAGTGTTACTGGGGGGAGGCAGGGAAAGTAGGCAGCTACTTGGGGAGCGTGTACCTCGGCGGGGGAGAGGGTGACCACGCTACTTTCACCCCGGTCCGTCCACGCTGAGCCCTGGGAAGCAGGCTGCCTGCTGTCCCTGCTGCCGAGGGCACTCAGGGATGACGAGTTATTTTTAGGGAGCAAAGTCAGCTCCATCTAGGAGCAGTGATGGCAGTCCCAGCCCTGACACTTCTCCACCTGCAGCAGCACCTGCAATCCTGATCCTCCAGGTCTCATTTTCTGCCTCTTTTTCCACGCTTAGCTCATCTCCTCCTCCTCTGCTTCCTATTGCGGGGAGGCAGCAGAGAGAAACAACATCTGCTGCAGATGTGCAGCTGGCAACCGCTCGGCCGAGCTACCACCGCGCTGGGAACCAGCACTCAGATATAGCAGTAGCTGAACCAACTGAGGGCAAGTTCCTCTTTTTTTTTTTTTTTTTAAATGAACTTGTAGACCAGAAAAATCACTTTGCACTCGCAGTACTGTACAAACATTATTCGTATAGTGCATATAACATATTGAAGCAACAAGAAGACAAAGTGTAATGCAAATAGAGCAACCGCTTTGCTCTGTTACTAGTGCATTATGTTACATAAACTTACCCTTTCTGTATCTTTCCAGAATAAAGGTCAATAAATTAACTTTGGCTTGAACTCCAAATGAGGAGCGCTGTAGGTTCCAAAATCCGACTATTGCATCAGAAATGGAAATAGCACTACTTTTAACGACGTCAAACACTAGTTCATGTGACAAATCTCTGCTGAGATGTCTCTTCCTGCCTCTCTTGCCAAACTACAATGCACAGATGAGTAAAAGACTGAATGGTGAACCGATAGATAACACACGATTTTTGAAAGTTTAATGGAATTTAATTTACCATTTACACTTTTACTTCAACATTTGATGCATTTTAGGACTCAGGACCCCTGTTATAGTTTTCTATAGAGATGCACTGTACCATACGGTCTGCTTCTCATTAGTGACTGCTTTACTGAACTAAAAAAATCAAAACAAGTATCAGGCTCTGCTCTCAGATTTTTGAGACTGCTGTAATTCATCACATGCCCATCTCTTTTTGAAGCCGGCACACATCATGATGTAAGGATTAGCAACTGTTGTTTTTTTCTTTTTATAACAAAATACATATTCTTCAAAACATGTAAGTAAACTTATTCTCAATGTCCAATAGGCAAGCATAAAGACTTTCATTAACAGAGCATGAGACACTGACCATTATAAAGAAAGATTCTCCATCCTTCACCTTTTTATTCTTTCATACCCAACGGACCCACCTGCTTTATTTACACTCCAAGTGGCACTCCTTCAGCAATTTTATTGAGATTGGACACACAACTGAGATGTAAACAGGGTGCTTTTGCAAGAAAATCTCCACCATAGCTGAAACTACTTGGAATCAACCAAAGATGCAGCAGCATAATCTTACCCCAAATATTCTGAAAGAAAGGAGGGGGTTAATTGTTACTTCAATGAGAAGGATGCTGGGTTGTGTTTGGGTTATTTATGTGGTATTTCCTTTTCCTTGAGGTGTTGAGAAAAGATGCACAGAAAAAGATAGTATCAGCTTTGCTACTGCGTTTTTAATGAGATTACTGAAACAAAATTCCTGAAATAGTAAGATTTGTATCTGTATTTAAATTTTAAAAGATGAAGACAGATTTATATTTCTATTTTTCGGGATCTCACTATCTAGTTGTATCTTACAGAGCCTAGGAGCAAAAAGTCAGAAGTTATGGGCTTGGACGTAGAAGCTACTGAGAAAGCCTCGCAGATTTACCTTATACAAGGAGTCAGAGAGTTTTTCAGAAAACTCTGCTCCAAAGGTCTTCATGAACTTTAAAAATTCTACCCATCATTTTCTGGTACTCTACTAATATAGCTTTGAGGAGACAAACTAAATCAATTTCTTCTTCTTTTGGCGTTCATGTTATAGTCAGGAATATGAAAAAAATTTTTCTTGTGTTTCTTAAATTAATTTAAAGTTCGGTTTTTCCAACTCTATCTCAGAGCACAGAGAAACCCTTTCCCCCCCCCCCCCCCCCGAAATGAAGCCCTTCATACTTCAGCATTGCTCACTTGTTTGTCTTGCCCTTTATAAAAGACTAATGAGATAACTGAGTGATGTCGTTTGGCTGCTATTCAGCTGAACTCAGGGACACAGAGAGAAAGAGAGAGTGCAAGTGTTCCCAAATGAAAGGAGGAGAAAGTGCTTTTAGATTATACAAATAATGATCATTAGCTTTGTTTCCTACCAGCCGCTGAATCCAAAAGCTGTTTTACCCAGGAAGGTGAATGAGATTGTGGAAGAGTGAGCCACTCTGACCCTTGTGAAAGGTCAAATTTAATTTAAATAATTTTGTCCTCATCTTCAAGAAAATGAGACCCGTAAGAGAGGGACTGCTGTCCTGTAGAATAAGTCACAACATCCCAACTCTCTCTCTCTCTCTTTTAATTTCGTACGAAGTTGGAGAAAATCTTTACCTGCGGTCTCAGAAGTGTCACCAAGAATCTGAGAAGCTGTAAAAATCTTCCTCTGAATGTTTTTCTTAATTTCTTTTGTATCCACCATTAGTCAACATGAGTGATGATTCACAAGCACCTCGCTGTTATCTGCTTGCAGGACAACTACTGATTTCAGAGGTAGACCTTCCATTTTGCTCACATACTTGTCCGGCTAGTATTCACAAGTATAACACAGTATAAAAGCTACGTGTGCCAAATTATTGAGGAAGGACTCCATACAAAGTCATTGTGTTACAAGACTACAGCACAGACACATTTTGGCAAGCCGAGTGTTCTGGTTTGCTAAGTAGGCCATATTTTAAAAGATGATTTTGAATATTTACAAAGAGTAACTACATATAAGCCAATAAACCCCAAATTCTGAAAAAAACCAAAGCTGACCACATGAATTTGGAATCTGGCCAAAGCCCTAAATGTCATGTTGCTCTCGTTAGTCTGTAACCATTTGACCTTTATGAATGCTGGAGCAGCATAACCCTAGCAAGTCAATGGAGCTCTGCCAGTTCCCAACCTCTCTGGCCCTTTGAATACATTTATTTTCTCACAACCATTGCAAAATTCAAGAACTACTCCACGTGATTTGACAAGAAGGGGGAAAAAATCAGTGTTCGAATGGTCAGAGCAGCAAATCACAGTGTGAGCTTTCCAGAGTGAAATTCAACAAAACACAAAATGACCAAATCTTGGTTATGCATGAGCTCACACCGTAACGACTCGCAGTACAGTTTTTAGTCAATCAGTCTTAAGGAAAGCTAAACAAGGATAACTCACAGGTTCCTGTGTAACCCATCTGTTTTCTGTGCCAACAAGATGAAGTCTTTAAATTTACTTCATCCTGGGGATACGGGACAGTAACTTCAGGGTGCCAAAGAACACGTTTAGTGTTTGCCTTACACTGCGTACAGCTGAATGGCAGGACAACGTTGGTGAGCCTCGGCATTGCTTTTCACATTTAGACTGTGCTAAGAATTTGGGGGTGCCTGGAGGCAAACATGCCAAGCTCCATGCACTCAATGAATCATCCTCCTATAAACATCTGTTTATGCTGCCTTTCATCCATCCTTTCCGAGTTACTTATTCCTCTTCTCTACGAACCAATCTCTATAATCACATTTCTTGAAATCTCATTACAAGTAATGCATATTAGAAGTGCTTATACTGTCTATGTGAGCAGTAACAGGGCATAAACAAATCGACAAAAAGATTCATGTGCAGCCCGGTTTGAGCTGGAACAGGAAACCATTAAGAAAAAAACCAGAGCGCTGCAGGAAGCAACGTTTGTGACTTGGTAACTTAGCTCCCTCTCACTTTTACTGGTATCTCTCTCTGGTAGCTCAGTCTAAGATAAGAAGACGTTAAAACAATACTATCTCGTGCTACACTGCCTCCTGATGTAGAGTGGTGGGGCTGAAAAGGGAGCCATGAAGATGTTTGGCTTTTTAATACCAAGGTTTTGATTCTGAGATGCTTTATTACCCTGAGCACGAGAGCTGCGTTATTTTCTTGCCCAGCAGTGAGCCGGCAGCTAATCAGCGCTAACACAAATCAAACTCAATTCTAGCCCCATTTTGTACTGCACTGCAAACTGTGCAGTTACAGGAAGCTGCAAAACAGGCTTCTAAATCCCAGTATAGCTTTTATAAATCATGATAATGCTGTGGAGTTAATTTCTATTTACATAACATTTCAAGCAATATACGTAAACATCTGTAAATTGTATAGAGGAATGTCATGTGGTGTACACTCTTCAACTATCCGGCAGATGAAATGCCACAAAAAATTTCTGGGCTATGTGATGCTAAAGACAGAAGATTAATAATATTCAGTGAGATCAGTAATTTGTTTCTGAGGGCTTTTATTATTGCAGTGTAGGGTGTTAAGAGAGTGCTAGATACTTTAACTGCCATACGTGAAATTTCAGAAAGAAGCGGTGCATTCCCAACACCAATTTAATTCAGCAACTTGAAATTCCCGAGTACTGATGGAGGAAGGTGGAAGGTGAGACATTCCCTTCCATAGGGAGCATTTGAGACACGATCCTTCCTGCATTACCCTTTATTACAGAATTTGACACACCTGTATCTCATAGCCTACAGGATAAAGAGTCTCAGAAATTTCTTCTAATTTAAAAGAATGACAGAGCAAAAAATCACTCATGAGAAAAGCTAGGCTACAAGCAACAGATGCTCAAGAAGACACTGAACAAATTCTGATGTGAGTTACGCTAACATTTAAATGCTGCAAAATCCACTGTTTTAAGGGAGGTACACAGGTCTCGGCATTTGGGAAAAGTTGGGAGTATTTCTTCATGAAATGTGCTTGTTATTTATTATTATAAATAATGATATTTGTCACAACGCCAGAGTGTAGGATATATTCTACCTAATGAAAAGAGGGAAATAGATGATTTGAAGTTCTTCTACTGGACCTCCAGACAACAGCTGATTTGCAGCATGCACATAGCTAAAGTCAAAAGTTTTGTAAGGAAAGAAGATTACATACTGTACCGAACTGTAAATAAATTTTCAGAATGACCTAAGAAATTTATTCTACAGCTGTTTTTCATTTAACTAAATAGGAATCAGAATACCACTCTCTTCACACTATGGGACTCGTGAATCTGAGCTCATCTCCACCATTGTATTTGAAGTGGTTTCTCACAGCACCAACGTATCCAAGTTAGCACGTTATATACTGGTTGGGTGACTTCTAGATGGGTGAAAAACTGGTTGATTTGTTAGGCTTAAAGGGTAATGGCTGGAGGCCAGGTCGCTCTAATTGAAGGTCAGTTACCAGTAGAGTTCCTCCAGGACCTTGTCCTGGGATCTATCCCGTGCAATATCTCTTTCAGTGACCTGAAGGAGGAGACAGAATGCACCTTCACCAACTCTGAGGACTCCACCAAACCAGAGAATGCAACTGCTATGCTTAGTGAAAGGGTTGCTACTCAGAAGCATCTAGGCAAGCTACAGGAATGGGTCACCAGGAGCCTCACGAAATTCAGCAATGGCAAGTGAGAAGTCCTGCACATGGGATGGATTGTCTTGATCCGTAGGAGACGAATTCACCCGCTAGGCAAGCTACAGGAATGGGTCACCAGGAGCCTCACGAATTCGGCAATGGCAAGTGAGAAGTCCTGCACGTGGGATGGATTGTCTTGATCCGTAGGAGACGAATTCACCCTTTCAAGGGTGATAGAGCTCAGCCAATATAGCTTAATTTGTTTTTTCCTAAGTATTGAACCATAAGTTATATGTGTGAATCAAATAGCACCATACCCAATCATACCAAGAGTTCTATGGACAAGTAAAAAATTCCTTGCAACACATACAGATAAAAACTGAAAAGTGGATCTGAACACCGAAGCCCTTGGCCTCAATACCTTTAAAATCACTATGTTAATGAATTCATATGCTTGATGATTCAAATTTTAAAGAACAGTTTGCTCACCACCACTCAGAATATATGGATCTTCGATAATAATGATTGAAATATTTCCAAACTCACAAAGTAACATCTGTCTCCAAGTATTCAGATACTTTAGCATGAATTACAGGCAAATCCAAAAGTAATTACTTATGTGTGTCATTGCTGTCATGTATGCAGCATTTGAAGAACTGTAACTTAATCAGTTATCAATACTTTCCTTCTAACTGCAAAAATATGAGCACTTCAAAGGCAGTGATTAATCACTGCTGTGGGAGGAAAGCTTAGGAGGTATGATCAGACATTTCCTGCATTTGATTGAACAACAACAAAAAAATAGTGTGATTCTCTTAATATGAAACAAACATGGCAGGCCTCCATGGAACACATGCTTTATGCAAAAGGAATAATTTAATGTGCTTGCCAATAGGTCTGTTTCTTTAAAGAAAGGAAAAAAAAATCCACTTCTTTTCCCCCCACATATTTTCTCTTTCCACACACCACAGAGAAGTAAGATACGGGCTTAGAGGAATACTCCTTAGTCTCCTGAGACATCGATAGCAATGGCTAGAGGCTTGATGATACTGTAGGTTTTTAATAGCACAACCCCAATAAATGTTTCATGACAACAGAAGCATCATGGATGACCTGGAACCAAACATGAATTCTACAGGACTTGGAAACTATCTGGTAGAAACCCATATTCCACTACTTTTATCACTTGACTGAGGTGAAGAAATGGGATAAGTACAATCTCTCTGTGCAGTAACACTGCATGAGATAGGGCTTAAACTGGGTGGAAGTAGCATGAGCTTTTGCATGGATCCCCAGATGTGGGCTAGAGTTTTACCGAGGACATTTTAGCTGATATATGGTGACTATTACAGTCAAGGTAGGTACTCAAGAACAGTCAAGACAGAGACGCTGACTCCCATGTCCCCAGGTTTTCTGGCTCACCCCTCATGGGGTGCGGGAGGCAGACGGGACAGGGCAGGGAGGAAGGTAGATCTCCTCCACACCTTACCAAGCTCCTGCAGTAGCTCCTACAGCTTCAAGCAGGAGAAACATCTCCAAAAAAAAACCCCCAAAAAAAACCAAAAAACCCCCTCTTCTGTCTATTTACAGTCACCTACCACTTCTTCTTTCCACTGATTATTTGACCACACCTAGCAGACGATCACAGACTGTTCACTGATGACATTATCACTAGGTAACTCCAATAAACCAGATTTCCAGAATGTGAACGGCTCAGAACAATGCCCCTGGTAGCAGATGTAAAGCGGTGAACCATTTCCATCAGCCTTTTTCCACCACCTGTTAGACTGCCAGTACACCACAAAGACAAACTTTAGCAGAGGATTTAGACACTCTCACACTCAAAAGGAATTGGTATTCTGACACAGATGGCAAATTTTAAGAGAAAAGCAGAATGCCTGGCACAGTAAAGTAGGATGCCAGTAAGGTACGTGAGCCTTTCCTAGTTTCTGTAAATTGAAGTAATTTAGAACAGCACTTTAACCTGACTCTGTAAGAAAGTTATGCAGTTAGGGTCAGTGTGTGTTCATGTATGTCGGAACTTTCCTCTGAACCACAGTTTTCTAATTTCAATCAAGCGTGAAGGGTCTCAGACAGAGGTCTGACAAAATACTGAGTTCCTACAAGATGAGGAAAATAGGACAGTGACTAGGGAAGAGTCTCCTAATGCCACCTCTGAGGCAAGTGCTAACAAACTTACCTTTTATTAGACAAAAATGTGGGAGGAAACCCTTCGTGGGAACAGTACTTTCTACTGCTCACTAAGCTTTTTGTTCAAAATGAAAAGAATGCCATAGACCTTGACCCCAGTAGTCTGATTTTCATATTCTTTTTATTTGCAATACGTAGACTTACTATGCAAATATTCTAAAAGCATTACTTTGCTCCTTATTAGCTGCTGAACTCTGTCTTAGATCTATTTGAAAATTCGTAGGCACTTGTTTTGTTTGTACACTATAAAGCAGAGCACACAGCACCCTGCTTAACAGACAGTTTTCAGTAATTAACTATCAAGAAGCATATTTGTCATTACACTCTGAAAATACAAT
Organism: Cariama cristata; assembly: GCF_000690535.1. Taxonomy (NCBI): domain Eukaryota; kingdom Metazoa; phylum Chordata; class Aves; order Cariamiformes; family Cariamidae; genus Cariama; species Cariama cristata. The sequence goes on along the minus strand of NW_009597804.1, from coordinate 11,505 downwards.
ATACACAAACACAGTTCAGGTGCCTAGATACATATATTGTTCTTAACAAAAAAATAACATTTTTTTTTCTGTTTTACATTATTTTAATGTAAGATTACACTTTATTTAGAAACTAAGAAATTTCTCAGGTGATCACACAAATCTGAAGTGAGAATCAACAAAACAGAACACTTAGCACAAGGTTACAGTTAATTTAAGACTGCTTTTTGTTGCCAATTTTCCCCAGTTATTGTACTTTCTCTTCCAAATGTTCCCTGTTTTTTTCCCAGTAGAGTAATTTATGTATTCATCTTTGCCAGAACACTAGCAATTCTGCCTACAAGCCAATATTTTTTGTTCTTCTGGGTCTCTCCTTCTTTGCTTTGAGGTTTCTCTCATCGTCTTTGTCTATATTAGCATTAATTTCAGAGCTGCAGTGCAAATCTGTAAGAAACTCCGCGATTGCCTCCATTCACCACACGCTGGTTTGGCTCACAGAGCAGTTTTGGTGCATGTCATTCCTTCCGGAAAGCACTAAGGGGTACACCTACATTAGCATTTCAACTGGACCAGAAGTGCGGCTTTGGAGCCAGTCTCCTAAATATTACCAGTTACCACGCTTTGGTCCACTTCACACCCGTGGAGCACATGAGTTGTTTTCCTTTCAGATGTAAAGCCGTGGGAAGATGAGCTCCAGGAACGCATCCCATACACTTACCTGCCAACCAGCATTTAGTTCATGGGACCAGACCAGAGCTAAGACAAAGTACTGCCACACACTGACAGAGCTAGTATAGGCTTGACCAAGTATAGGCTTGACCCAGTATAGGCTTGACCCAGCTGTTTGCTCTATAGATGTGCTCCTACAGGACCACAGTAATTGCTAATGCAGGCGTGGCGTGATCTAGAAGATCTGTGCTATGTTTACACTACACATGCTGCAAACTAAGACAGAAATATTCAAGACAGTAATTGATCCTTTAGGCAGCTCCAAACCATATGCACAATGGAGACTTTCAGTCAAAGGCAATGGGCTCAACCAAACCCGAATTATAACCTGAGCCTTGTACAGGGCAGATGTCGGGGACAGACCTCAACCCCACTTGCTCTGATCTACTCCTCTTGCTCTGAATCACTTGCTAACTCAGACATAGCCCATGCCCTTCTAACAGCTGACGGTTCCCTGTGTTGCTGTCTGTGAATCGGTGCTTCAGAATACTTTTGCTTTGCAGGATCCTCTTTCATAAGCTACACTCTTGTCTCTAATAGCTACCAATCCCAAGTGCTGGTAAATGGGAATGAGCAATGATATATACCTGTAAGAGTAAATAGGATCAAGCAATGACATGCCTTCCTAGTGCGATGCTGTCACAGCTGAAGTTCCGAGTTTGTGCGATGTCCTGCCTTGAGTATCTTCCCTGTGTAGTCTTTCACTACAAAACCCTGCCTTTGCAAGTTTTTTAACTTGTTTGTTTGCTGCAGCTAAAGACTAGTAACTGTCAGGGCAAGATAGAAACTAAAAGTATTTGGTCTCTGTCAATCAGGTTTTATGTGTATTTGGGGGGGGGTTAATTTACTTTGTTTTGTCATGTTGGTGTTCCAGACATTTTCATCTCAACCATCATTTGTGTGACACAGCCTACCATGAATTACTTGCACAAGAACGGTTCTGATTTCTTTTTAAAGCAGGTCTGCTTGAATTCTTGCTACTCAATAAACCACAGTGAATGACTAATTCTTGATCTTTCTAGTGCAACAGAGTGGCAAAGGGTGTAAGGAGGGGAACAAAACTGAATCCATCTACAGACTCCGCTCTGATCCTCCAGCTGTGATTTATGGCCACGCTTTCCCAAAGGTTAACACACATCACTTTCAAAGCAGAAGCACACTGCAGCGCTTGGGCCACACAGATTAAACTTCATACTGCAGTTTTCCCAACACTTCACTTTTTCCCCTGCTTCTCTTATTTCTTTTCACCCTTCCACTTCTCTGACACCATCTTCTACAAACTTTGCCCAAGCTAGGTAATCTTTTACTTTTGGGTTAGGTACTGAGAGCAGGTGGAGCATGGATGCACCATTAACTTAAGATGGTACCCCGCAAAATGAATATATCACCGAAATGAGTTAGCACTGTGCCAACCCACAGTTCCTCTATATGCCAAGGGTAGATCAGCCCTATTTAAAGCATCCATACAGGTCCTCACTTTCCAGTGTTAATTGCTCTCAAAGACTTAGTGACACCCAAGGGGACCAGCAAAACCTGTGACCACAGAGTACCTCGGTGGTGCTTACCATGTGATTACCTACTACTACTTCAGGTTGACTCTAATTACCTTCAGCAGGGATGCCAGTGGCATCCTGGCCTGGTCTGCAGAGACTATTTTTGCTACGAAATATATTTATCATGCTTAAAAAGTCAGTACTCTGCAGAGAGAAACCTGACTAATTTCCATGTAGATATTTTGATTTAGTATTAACAATACTTTAATTATTTTAATAGCAATTGCAACAGCAAGGCTAACATTTGTGTTGGCAGTAAGCCATACTCAGTCAAGGACTGGGCATCACCCTACTAGACAAAAGAACAGGCCCCTTGTCAGCCATATGACAGAGCATTTCCATACAAAAACATCAAAAACCCACATAAATTGCCAAATACTGAGCACCTGCAACTTAAGACACGGGAGCTGACAGAACAGAGCAGGTCCCATCATTTTGGGGACAGACAGGATCTAGCTAGAAAAAAACTTCTTTCTGGCTGTTGCAGACACTCCCAAAGACTGAAGAGGTGCACAGCCTCACTGCACCGCTAGCAAATCCTGCACCAAACAGTTGCCACGTCTCCTCAATGGGATACAGATAAGGAGGCTCTCTGGCACTTCTTGGTATATTAGATTTATAGCTATTTGCTAAACCTATTTTATACTTGGCCTGACCTTCATCATTTCCACCCTTCTCCCTGTCCCTTCCCAGAAAATAAAAATTGCTTCTTTTCTGCCTCATTCTCCCTGATCTGCATCCCACCAGCCCCTGCTCTCTCTTTCTTCTCACATTTTGTGCCTGAGTAGTGAGCACAGTCAGAAGCAACCGTCTGCATTCTCTAGCGCCCAAACCGAATTCAGATTTTCAAAGCTGGATGAAAGGTTAGAATTCAAGTCTCCTGAACCTCTTCTGTTAGGTAAGTAGGTTAATATCTTAGCTAATATGAAAGAGGAAAACATTGCCAAAAAATTTCAGAATGTTAAAAAAAATTCACATTCTTTTCAGTGACTTTACCGTTTATTGCTGTTATTTAATCTAATTTACATTATATCTCCATTTCCAGACTCAGCAAGTCACAAAGCCTCTAAACCGCACAGCTATGAACTGGCATCAGCATGTACAAACGTGACCATATGCACAAACATGTAAGCATATAGGCAGGGAAAGCCAGCCCTTTCCCACCACTCAAAGGCTCTGTTGCCTACTTCTGCGCTGATTTGCTCTTCGCTGTCCTCCCTACTTTTTTCCCCAAATACAGCACTGATTTATTGCAAACGAACAAAGGGATCCCAGTCTGCTGTAGCCTACTCTGAGCTCCTCATTCCAGTGGGGCTGGCATCTCCAGGACATCTCTGGGGAGAGAGGATGCTGCAGACCCAGGGCACGGAGCAGGCACCACGCCAGCACTCCCTGGAGGGAGCAGGGTAAGCCCTAGGGTACTGATAAAGACTTTGGCTAAGAAGATGAGGAAAATAGGACAGTGACTAGGGAAGAGTCTCCTAATGCCACCTCTGAGGCAAGTGCTAACAAACTTACCTTTTATTAGACAAAAATGTGGGAGGAAACCCTTCGTGGGAACAGTACTTTCTAGGGTACTGATAAAGACTTCGGCTAAGAAGACAGAAAAAGTCAGGGCTTGTGTGGATTCTTGGTGAAAGAGTCATGTCATGTCAAGGTCACTCCATCCAAACCATCACATCCAAGGTTGGGTCTATATGCCCAGTTGTGAAAATACCGCACACACACGGCCTGAAACACCACACAGATACGCTAAGGCCCTGCACGGCAGACTTAAATGCAGGTACTATAACTTAAATGATCGACTTTATGGATAACTTACAATAAGTAAAGTGAAAATAATGCCTGAGTGTACAGTCAAGACCTTGCTCATAGCAAACCATGAAAGAAATCATCTTAAATTCATATAGCCATTATTGACTGTAATAGAAGTGCAGAAAGTATTCTCTACTTCTTATCGTCTGTTATAAACATCTCAATTGTTTCCAAACCTTTTTCATTGCCTAACAAATGATGTTAATGTAAAATTTTCCAAAGGAAAAAGGTTCCTAAGTAGTTTTCAGGCACATTAGGTAAAGCTGCCCACTTCCATGATCCCAGGAATATCTGAAGAGCCAATTAAAAGATGCATTTCAGGAAAGGTACACATGTTCTCCAGAGTACTGAAACATTTACAGTGTGCTGGAAATGCCCATGACAGATAATAGATTTCAACTCATTTGTTCAGAGACTTTGGAAAAACCAGAGAATGGAGTTATTAAAAAAGGTAAGTACTCTTTTGCACCTCTTTCAGCACAGTGCCTTGGAAAAAGTAGGGATTTAGGCAAAACAGTCTTGTATTTTCTTGTCCAGTGTTTGTTTCATTTGTTCACTAGCAGGTCAGGTGCAGTGAACATCTCATTTTGCACATGTTATTGAATAAGAGCTTTGGCCTTGGAGCACCTGTTAGAGCTGGTTAAATTGCTTTCCCCTGGACACAAACTCTCTCAGCTGCGAGTAATTAGAAAAAATGAAGCAGAACTACCACATGGACGCAGGCCCTGAAAGAGAGGGGTGCCAAAAGAAAGCAGCACAAATTTTACAAGGATGCATGTCATATTTTTTCCCTTGGCAGTACAACCTTAGAACACTAGGGTGAATGTCAGCTACTCCAAGTGTCAAGCAAACAACACAGTTTGCTACAGGTCTGCTAAGCTTTGATCAGAAAGGAGAGTACTTAGAGGCAAGCCATAATTCTGTGAAATAACTGGGTTCATAAATATGGATAGAGAGAAATTCTATAGGAAAAGATGTGTTTAAAAATTTTGATCGAGTGGAAGAGGCTAGTTTTCTAAAGTCTTCGCAATCACAGACTTGCATTAGTATTTGTTTTATTTACTGTTGTTCTTGTAGGCTGGGTCATCAAGCTGGTCTTCATTTGTTGCTGTAAAATATTTTAGAAAGCATTTTTAGATTATGAAATTAATGCATCTGTAGAGGATTATCTATTTCAGTAATGTCATCTGTGTGCAACCAGATTTACTGACTAAAGCACATTTTCTCTGGCAACATATAAACAACTTTAAATTTGGCTTTTATCACTAAGATTCAATCCAATTAGAATTGATTTCAATGGAAAAAATGTGGTGATCGTAACAGGAAAAGTCAATTGACTAGGTATTCTGTGCTGCACAAAGTAAATTTAATGAGGTTGCTAATATAGCACACTATATATAAAATATTTAAAAGTTAAAGAGATAATATCTTAAGTCAGTTACTTGTAGCACTTCTAAACCTCTTCCAGAGAATTTCAGAGGAGGACATAATAAGAAGCAGCAGAGTCCTCAAGGGGTACCAAATTTCATACATTACTCTGCTTTGGTGGACACTTGGCCGCACTAGTCCTAGGTCAGTTTTGCCCTCAGTCTCAGTCTCACAATTTCTCTCCAGCCTATTACACTTCTTCATGTTCCTGCAGCAGAGCAGAGAAGGCAGTAGCTTTCAAAAATTTCCATCTGCAATGAGGTTTTAAATAGTCTCCTACAGACATTTCTTGGGAGAGTAAGCAGCTGCATGGGTATCAGTTCTCTTATGAAGGAAAGAGTAATAACTGTCAGGATAAGGCTAGTCGCATGATGCTCCAGGACCAGCCGTACTGTTGAGCCAAAATAATGATTTAGATGGTCAAAAGCATCAATAAAACTGTAAATCTTTTCAGGAGTGTCTTGCAGAGCTAGGTGGACTACATTTCAGGGTTCAGCTCTGAATCATTCCCTCACACTCGCAGACTCAGTCCGTGCTGCTCTGTCAGCTTAAAAATATATTGCTGTGGAAAACAAACAGAAGAAATGAGCAATGTTACTCTTTGGTAATGGTAAAGCTAATATTTTAACTGCAGAAGTTCTAAACCCACTACAGATAAAGACAAACTTCAGGGTGAGACAAGAAATCCTGGTTAAGGAATAGCGATGATAAAATTATACAGAATATGCATATTGCTGAAATGTATTTAAATCCACTCCTGGCTGATGAGTGAATGAAGAGATGTGAGTGGAATCATTGCCTTTAGAAGATGCTCAGCACCTGGCAAAATGCAATTTCCCCTGGAAGGCCCAGCACAGTCAGGAAGCTGGTATTAACCTCGCAGGACGTGGTGCTGTGCCTTGCTGGTACCAACTGATTTTAAGTTCCTGTTCATTTCACATCTCTGACCACGGGGTAGATCATGTCCAAGCTTTGGCAGCAGGAGAACGAGGCAGCAGGAGAAGACACGGGAGGGAAGCATTGAAGTGATGCTGTTAAAGCCACCCGTTCTGTCATATGCTAAAGGTGGGCTGTCAAAAGCCGGGGGGGTGCTTTTATACTAGAGATCGTCTGTAAAGATTTCAAGAATTCTTTGTTTTGACCACTGTCATAGAGGAGGAAAAGAGAATGGAAAAAGTGCTAAAAGCAACTTGACTTAACAAGGTGAAAGTAGGCGATGGCATGGAGAAGGGCTGGGAGTCTGATAACCTTATCGCTTGTGCAGCGAGTCCTACCCTGCTCACGGTCAGACCTAATCCCTTTCTAAAACAAGCCCTGGAAAAAGATGAAAGAGCTGATATATCTCTAAAGGTTTAGCATGTCCAGAGACATAAAGCAGCCTTCTATGTGAGAATAATGTAAAGACAGGAGATTAAGTGTTTACAATAGTTCTTTGAGGGAAGGCAGCAATCCCTCGGTTGGCACTACATTAAAATGATTTTAATAACCCTAACGGAGGCGAAGCAAGCTTTGTGAAGGAAAAATTCCGTAATGATAATTTCAGGAGGGGAATTATTCTCCCTTTCTTAAGTAAAAAGCCTCTGTTTAATTTTATTTTTTTTAAGCACATGAAAAAAGAAAAATTAGTCCAGTATAGAATGGGGACTATGAATAATTCCAGGTTATTGAAAGAAAGGATAGAGAAGAGAAGACAGACAGAAATTTCTGCTTCAGTACAGTCTGAGGTTTTGGTGTGTGAGGTTTTGGTTTGGTGCTGGTTTGGTTTTTTCTAATTAAAGGGCAAGGAGCACTTTGATCTCCACTTCTCAATAACTCAGAGAGTATTTTATGAAAATCCCGTCCCAAATATTTTCACCCAGAGTTCACCTTACCAATTTTAACATCAAATGGCCTTGCCTTTACTAGTTGCTATGCTTTTGCTATCTGACAGAAATTAAAGATCCAGTCAGGTTATAGGTAACGGTTTCACACGAGGACTGTGTAAAGTGTCACCATTTCATGTGGCCTTTTACTACTGGAAGCCACACAACCATGGTCATGTAGGTAGAGACAGAGGAGAAAAGGACAGAAGAGAGATCCTTGTCATGGACCTGGCCTTCTGTGTCCGGTGGACGGAGAGGAACAGGAGGCTCAGCCCCCACCATCAGAATCAAGTATTGGATGTGATTTCCAAGTCGCATCTTCACAGATGCATCAACATTGTGCATTTCAAAGCCTCAACAAAAAGAGAAGCGCAAAGACCTGCACCGCTGACTGGCTCATCAAGGTGCTGCTTCTTTCCACAGGTCTCTCTCCTCTCCCATTCTAGAAATTGTTTTTCCTCTCCTCCTTCTCCTGGCTGGTGGCCAACTTGAAGGCCCCCAGACTCCACAACCGGGGCCCTTCCACTCTCGGGCAATCACTAACATTGCCTAGCTTGCTCTCCTCAGCAAAACAGAAACACTTAGACCAACAAGGTTGTAGACCACCCTGCCTGAGATCTAGCTGTACATATGTTTATTTTTCAGTTTCCTTTGTTACTTTAGTGTAATCCTAAATTCAGAAGCTTCTGCCTTCACAAGAGAGAGATGCTGAGAGTCAAAGTCCAGAAACCTCCAATGGTTCATTGAACCAAAGCCGTTCCACAGTCACTTTGAGTTTTAAAAGCAGTTAATCACATTCATAATAAAACTTTGTTATTACTGCAGATTAACTTGGAATCTTGTCACACAAAATAATAAATAAAAACATCTGAGGAGCAGATGATTCCCTTCAGCCCTGGTGTATAAGGCAAGGACTCAACACTGGTAATTGCATGGACCTGAACTTGGCCCCTCTCCGCTTTGGCTGCACGGATTTCTGAAGATCATAAAGGAATCAAAAACCTGCCAAAAAGAGTTCAGAACCTCCTCTTTCTGCAAGACACACAGCAGACGGTATTGTCACAGCATGATACTGCTCTCAAAAAACAAAAAATCAAAAAATTCTGCCTAGGTTCCTGTGCTGCTCTAGGTTCCATCTCTGGGCGCAGTATGGCCTATAGTGACACAAATAACACGTACCCCTGTTTCGGAGCAATGAGGATGGACCTAGGCAGGCTACTAATAATATTACCCTCAGCCAGCTGCACAAAGAGCCCTCTCTTTGGACTCTGCAGGATTTTGAGTGAGCCCTAGATTTGGGAGATATGTATTTTTTGTTTCCTTTTAAAATTGCAAAGACTTTACTGCTTATCTGGGATTTTAAAAAGATGGTTTTATCAGCCATCTCACTTCATAGCTTTTCAATTTCTGTACAACTGGACTCTCTGAAATAAAATACTCAGCAAAATCCAAGCAAGCTCTTGTTTCCTTTCCTATTTCTTCCTCCATCTTTCACTCTGTACCCTATTGTCCTGCATTCGCTATTTAGTGCTCTTCACACAGAGGTGAACAAATGATTTCTATATCCCACGTGTAACTTTTTCTCTTAAACACGGTAACATCATGAGTCAGGACCCAGGCCTCACTGATGATTTATCTAGCAGGCTGAGGATACTATCAGAAATAAATTATGTTGCTTGCTATTATTGTTTAATAAAAGTAGCAAAATATCTTGCTGGATGAAAATGAATGGAAAACACACCCACAGGTATAGGTGTAGACTTGTCTTTTCTGTCTGGTTCTAAAGGTTAGAGTCTAAACAGTGTGGGAGATGTACTGAGGTATGGATGTTGGGCAGGACAATCGATCAGGACAAGTCTTGGAGCTACACCGTCACCCCACAGGGCACAGCGGAGGAAAACCGCGGTGTGCCGCTGGGAGGAAGCTGTGGTGGAGCTCAGCCCTCAGAGCATCCTGCCCTCAGCCCACCCACAGGCACCTTGTAACTCCGCCGGTGCAGCCGAAGATGTACATTCCCAGAGTCATCGAAACATTTTTTCCTCAGGAGTACCTTATCTTAGCACACACATGAGTGAGTTGTCAAGTCATTGCTCCGTTGCTGATTTTGCTTGAAAACAGAAGATTCAGACAGCACTGAGCAGGGCACACACCGGGGCAGCACTAAGGGAGAGCTGGTGCTACCGCATTATGGCCAAGACTACATCTCCTTCTTTCAAAGAGTTTCTGCACCGCTGTGGTGATAATGGTTTCAATATTTGCTTAAATTTCTTTAAATAACTTTACCAAGAAAAAGAGAAAGCAAGAAAAAGTCAAACCTTTTGTAAATGCATAACAGATGCACCGGTGCATGCCGGGACGAATGCAGAACAGACTCGGAGCTGTCATCACGCTCCTCACAGCCGCATTCTTTCCCCAGCTCATGTGGCCTACACCTGGGCTACACTGGCAGGGCGGCTTGTGAGGCTCCCAGGTTCAAAGCAAATGCTCATACCTTTGTTTCTGCCTGCGAGTCTTTTTAATTTTAACCTTTTTCCTCCCTGTCATCAGTGTTGTCTTTCTCTAGTAGCGGCTCTGACTATATACCAAGATGTGTTGGGATTTTTTTTGTTTGGTTTATTTCTTTTTAGTATACAGGATACCCATCAAAACAAAGTATAAACATTAGAGTTAAGAGTTATATAAAAGTCACAGTCAGAAAAGTTCAGTAGGTGAAAGCGTGAGGACTCTTGGCAATCTCTGGACATTTGTTATGTTGCATGAATACAGATTTTTCTTTAAGATGCTGTGAAAAGTCAGAATTTTATTTTTATTTCTGTTTTTTTCCTCCAGCAGCAACAAAGGTTTCTTCAATCAGATTCATTAGCACTGAGGAGTAAGGGTCAATGATCCATCTCTAGGATTTTTTTAAACTGGGACTCTAGTGTGAACTGACTGCACAATAATCAAAGGTCAGGCCTTCATATATATCAAAGGCTGCAAAATGACACTGATGCACAGTGGCCCATCATTGTCAGAATGCACTAAAATATCTCACTTGCGTTAATAACCCTTGCCTTTACAGGAAGGGCTTTCTTTGAAGACTGAGACTCAAAAACCATAGGTCCCAAAAACCTAGGAGAAAAAATGCAAAAAAAACCCCAAAAAACAACAAACAGCAAGAAAGCCCAAAACAAAAAAAGGGAAAGGCAAGGCTACAACACTGTTCCCTGTTTGTAACTAAGTCAAATAGATTTCTTTGACTTGGGGTTTGCCATCCTGTCTTTTTTCCAGCTACCCATAGTGCAACATGTTGGAATGTAGCTGGAAGTTGAAGTGTAAGTAACAAATATCTATTCTTTCTCTGATGTTTTCCATATTGCCTTTTACATCAGAATAACATCCCTAGGAATAAAGTCCACGTGTAGCTACAGCAGTGTTCTGGGCACTGAGGTCCGTTTTAGAGCACGCGTCCCTGCTCCTGCACCTTCCTAGCATCTCTCTCTCTGACACGCACTACTGCAGGTCAGGGCAAAAGCTGCCCAGACAACATGATGTGACCAACAAATTGTATACTATATACTTGTCATGCTTTTACAGATCCTACAGAATTTTAGTAGTGTACTGGAATGGAGACATCGGAAAGATTTTGTCTACCCTTGGCTCCTACAGAATTTTAGTAGTGTACTGGAATGAAGACATCGGAAAGATTTGTCTACCCTTGGTTTTTGGAAAGTGGCTTTAAACACATTCTCCTTTAAAAGAATCTGATTAAAGAATCTTCTTGTGACAGTACATTATCTGATTTTGTCCATCCTATGTCTGTTCTGTAACTGTCTTTAATGACCTCCTTCACCCCAGGCTTCCTACAGAATTTTAGTAGTGTACTGGAATGAAGACATCGGAAAGATTTGTCTACCCTTGGTTTTTGGAAAGTGGCTTTAAACACATTCTCCTTTAAAAGAATCTGATTAAAGAATCTTCTTGTGACAGTACATTATCTGATTTTGTCCATCCTATGTCTGTTCTGTAACTGTCTTTAATGACCTCCTTCACCCCAGGCTTCTCTGCATCAGGTGGTATGTATCTGACTGGTCAGGGGCAGAATTCCTGGTTTCTAGAAAGCATGCTTCTTAAAGCAAGATAGGACCCTGCTAAAAAAA
>NW_009597803.1:899-1465 GCF_000690535.1 Cariama cristata | reverse complement strand
CAAGGCCACGGCGTGCAGCTCCGCCCGAGAAGCCGCTCCGCCCTGTTGACACCGCCCACGCCCAGCAGAACCCCGTGGGATTTACACGGGTGGGGTGGGGTTGGAGCAAGCCCCGCCCTTCTCACCGCCTGGCCACACCCCCCCCAGCCTGAAGCCCCGCCCTCGTGAGCGGGCGAGCGGCACGGGGTGACAGCGCCCTCTAGCGCGGGTGTGCACCCACGGGTGTGCGTGGGGGCTTGTGTGCACAGGTCGGTAAACGCGTGTGGCGGGGGGATGATGTCGGGGGGGGGGGGGGCGGTGTCGCATGATGTCGTGGGCGTGTGGACGTCTGTCGTGGGCGTGTGGATGTGTGTTGTTGACGCGTGGGCGTGTGTCGTGGATGTGTGGATGTCTGTCGTGGGCGTGTGGAGGTGTGTCGTGGACATTCGGACATGTGTCGTGGATGTATGGATGTGTGTTGTGGACGTGTGGATGTGTGTCGTGGGCATGTGGAGGTGTGTCGTGGACGTGTGGACGTGTGGATGTGTGGACGTGTGTCGTGGATGGCTGTCATGGCTGGGGGGGCA
>NW_009597803.1:0-794 GCF_000690535.1 Cariama cristata | reverse complement strand
GGAGGTGTGCTGTGGACCTGTAGATGTCTGTCGTGGGTGAGTGGACACGTGTTGTGAACGCGTGGATGTCTGTCGTGGATGTGTGTGGTGGACGTGTGTCTTGGACATGCGTCATGGATGTATTGGACGCACGGATGTGTGCCGTGGACGTGTGTCGTGGATGTGTGGACGCGTGTTGTGGACGCGTGGATGTCTGTCGTGGGCGTGGGGACGTGTGTCGTGGACATTTGGATACGTGTCGTGGATGTACGGATGTGTGTCGTGGAGGTGTGGACATACGTCATGGACGTGTGGACGTGTGTCATGGACGTGTGGACGTCTGTCACGGATGTGTGGACACGTGGTGTGGACGCGTGGACGTCTGTCGCGGACGTACGGACACGTGGACGTGTGCCGTGGACGTGTGGACGCGTGTCGTGAAAGTGCGGACGTGTGGCGTGGACGTACAGGCGTGTGGACACGTGTCGTGGACATGTGGACGCGTGCCGTGGATTTGTGGCCGTGTGTCGAAAGCGCTGGAGAACCGCGGGCATCAGCTTCGGTTTTCCGCTCCGGCCAATCAGCTGACCCCTCGGTGAACAATTGGCCAATCAGGTGGTCTCCAAAGCTCGCCAGCCAATTACTACGTGCTGAGGTCTTCGTTTGATTGGCCAATCAGCACAAGGTCTTCTCCAAAGCCAATTGGCCAATCGGTACGTGGTGGTCCCCAAAGCTGATTGGCCAACCAGGGCGTGGTGGTCTCTGAAGCCGATTGGCCGATCAACACATAGTGGTCTCCAAAGCTGATTGGCCAA
>NW_009597802.1:0-10516 GCF_000690535.1 Cariama cristata | reverse complement strand
AAAAAAAAGAGAAAGACATAATTAGAAGGCACCAGCAATGGGATCTTGGATCAAATATTGTCAGAAATTCCTTCCACATTATTTTTGCTCCTTCTCGCACAAAACCTGGATACATCCCTTTTTCCTCATTCCTCTCCTCTGGCATAAAAGTTGTGACTGTGATCATCTGCCCCCACATTTGGCAGGGGGGGTGAGGAAAAAGAAAGTTAGAAAGTCTGACTTCAGCATATATACTAAGCCACAGAGTTGTTTTTAGAAGTAAGGTTTTGCATGTGGAATTGAGGAGCAGAAGCTTAACTGAGACACCAAAGGAAATCAAACATTTTGCAGACTTGAATTGCAACAAAAGCTAAAAAAAAAATCCCCCCAAAAAGAAGAAAGAAACTTGCAAATGGATCTCAGACAATAAAAACTAAAATAAACAGGTTAAAAAAACATAACTGTAGAAGACAAAAAATTGTTATCTTCAGAACCACCCAAGGTTTTACCCAGTGTCTTCTGTGTTTGCTAGCCCATGGAAACCCACCAGCCTTGCAGATGACTCGGAGACGGAGTCTGTCTTTGGTGCTAAGCAGGAAGAACACACCAACCCCCAAGAGCAACTGCCATGTAAATTGGCTGTATTCAAGATGTAAGAGTCTTCTTGGACATTAAGAAAAGGTTCTTCACCAAGACAGTGGTTGATCATTGGCACAGGCTCCCCAGGGAAGTGGTCACGGCACCAAGCTGCTTAGAGTTCAAGGAGCATCTGGGTGACACTCTTTAATCATATGGTTTAGTTTTAGGCAGTCCTGCAATGAGCAGGGAGTTGGACTTGATGATCCTTATGGGTCCCTGCCAACTTGAGATCTTCTGTGATTCTATGATCCTTGCAGAGCAGAGCCACACAGCACTTGGGTTCAGGGAATATTCAGAGGACACTCTAAGCAGCCAGCAAATACAATGCTACAGGCATTATACTAATTTTCTTCTTCACATTCCTAAAGAAACAATTAGATGAAGCATGAAGAATCATGTATCTGACTAAATGCATCTAGGATGCCGCCTCCAGACAAGCTTAAAATAAAACCAAACCTGAAGTTTGTACAGAGAGGATTCCTGTGCCTTCAGAAGAGTCACTGTAAAGATTCAGCTCCCAGGGACTAAGAAGATAAGCACAGATCTGCTTATCCAGAAACCAGACAGTGTCACCCCCTTCTTAAGACTGCTGCTCTCCAGTGCACATCCCTTAGGGGACCCAAGGTGCCCGCTCCACTCTCCTGACAAAGGATCTGCTTTGTCTCAGCCCTGTGAGAGGCTTGGGAAATTCTCTGCTGAGAACAGTTGCAGGGTGTGCCCCACACAGGAGAAGTCTTGCTTTGTCCAGACTTACAAGATCTGTCATTATTTCGATGCAAAAAAGCAGCCAGAGAGAATCCTTGTCTTTTCTAATCCTCTGGCTGAGAAGAGAAGACTTGGCATGAACCATCCCTCTAACCTTCAATACACACTGTAGCAGCAGCTTGACTGGCTCTTTCACATCCCGGCTGAGTGCTCTTAAGAAAGTGGCCAGTCCCTTTGCTTATTCTGTTGAACCTGTCCCATTTTGCAAAAGGAGACAAATATTAACCGTCTATCAAGAAAAGCATGAGGTCAGCTCTGCAGTCGGCGAATCAGGGTTTTTTGTTTGTTTCTGGAGGTTTTTTTTTTTCCCCCAGAATGATCAACTCCATCAATGAGTGAAGAACAACGTGCTACTAATGTTTACTCCCAAACTATCCCTACCTTAAAAGTCAGATTCAGGCAAACTGCTCATGCAGCTATCAACAACATCCAGAATAAATAACTCAAATTATAAGTGTTACATTATTATTAAATCCAAAGGGTCTCTCTCTCCCTGTATCCAGCTCATTTGCTGATATTAGATATTTTCCCAATACACATTTCCAGAGGGAATCCGTCGTCTTCTTTACTCTGTGGCTCAGGTTGCATTTGCAGGGAAGAACCCATTCCCGAGGCGAACACCTGAGCTTTTATAATGCAAATCCTTCTGGGAATAATGTAGACAGAATTAATTTATCCTTAATTCTTTCCCTGCAAACGTGGCTTGCTTCTAGGTCTGTATCTGCATAGACCTAAAAGATATAGGCCTAGAACAACTTTAACTAAAGTACTGTGGAAATGAAAACATCAAGATGCTATTTTCTATACATAATTGGATAATTAACAATTCCTTGTCTGAATGACAGGTAAAACTCCTTTGTCACCCACCTTAACACTCTGGTGGGCCACTCCGACACACGAAGGTTATAATCCTGGTTTACCACCTTGCTGCTGCTCCTTGCTTCCTTACTCATTCCATCCCTACCTCCACCCTCTTAACCCTTGTTTCTGCTTCTGATACTCATACAATCTTCTGCTGATCTGATTCAAATCATAACTGGCAGATAACTATTCCACAAAGAACAAAGTCACTGAATTTGTTTATCTGTCACAGTAGAAAAACAGATTTTCCTCTGGGAATGGTCCAAACATCTCAACAGAATGAACATGTACAGCTCTTCCCTCATTGAAGACTGAAACTTGACATGAAGTAATAAATCACTTCTGAGACACAATGAGTTGGATTAGCTGATCCTCAGATATATATAGTTTTTAAAATTTTCTTCTTCTTTTTTTTTCCTAGGGATACCATTAAAACCATCAAAACCAACTCTGGAGCTCTTTCGTAAAAAAGGCAGTCTGGTCTGCAGGCAGCCTGCAGAGCCCTTCACAGCTTGGTCAACTCAAAGCTTCTGACGTTGTGTGCTGGACAGTTGCCTTTGGGAACCTACTACACAGTCTCCCGCCAATAAGGCATACATTATTTTCTTTGTATCTATTTCCTTTCAAACAAGAGCAGCCATGAAAGCTTCCTTACAGAAGGACTTTAAAGTTGATTAAGCCAGATGGCTTCAAAGATTCTTTCTGCAAACTCAGTTCTTTGTTAAGAAAGGGAGAAAGAAAAAATCCTACATTAATTCTCCAAACCTATTAAGGAAGCAAAGCTAACTCTCTTAAACACCCAATAGCAATGATACTCTCTCAAAATATCTTCAATTAAGTAGTTTCATTTCCTGAATCTAGCTATTATCATCCCACGCAAATTTTACTCCAGCTTTAAGAAGAGACTTTTTTTTTCTCTTTTGTAATTAACAGTATTATTATAAATTAAAACCTATGCTGGGTCAGAGGTTAAAAATGTTATGGTTATGTACTGATTCTGAAGTGGGAAATAAGATTATTATTTTCAGCCAACTACAGGCTTTTTATGATCTTCAGCAAGTTAATTAAAAAGCAAACACTAAGAACCCTTCAGCTTTTTCCTTTCACCCTTTAGTTTATCAATACATATTAAGCTTTTAAGGACAGAAATCATGGCTTATTAATTCTCCATTTAGAGCTTGATAGGGTGGGCATTCCATCCGCTGCACTGTACACAATACCTCATATTACCTCAATACCAACACAATATGGTAGCAACAGGAAAAATCTCCTAAAAAGTTGCCTCCAGGAGAGAACTAGGGAATTTACAAAAGTAAATAAGAAGGATCCTTTAAAAGTACACCTTTTAGTTCATTTGTCACTGATCTATATGAAAGTAGCCTATTTTAAGTAGAAAACTACATTAAATACAAAGGTTAGTGTTCCCTTACTGTTTGCAACAGTTTAATATAAAATGTGTGAATTATTTAATATATAATCTGTGAATATATAATCTGTGAATCTCTTTGTCAAAGGCATGGAAGGATACCAACCACAGGGTTCTGACTTCAGACGCAAGGTAGGCAAGTGAGCTACATTCTGGTCGATGTGTCCAGCCAGGACAATTTCACATGCAAAAGCACTGCTCTTGGCTAGACTAAAGTACAGATGGGCCTGGAAGTAGGAGATGTTTACTTGGAAATAGTATGTAAAGGGTATGCAAAATGATGTGGTGTGTCTGTTAGAGTAATGAACTGTGACTCGGGAAAGTATAAACACTGCTGGAAGGCATCTACTTAGAGATCAGGGTCTGGCTCAGTGACATACTGGTTGGCTAAAGGAACTGAAGTACAATAAAAGGTCTACAAAGATGAAAAAAAAATTCTATTCAGAAGCACACCACTTTCTTTCCCCATTCACAGCTACACATATATTTACCCATCATCCTTTCACTTAGGTGGAAGTGTGTGCCTTTTTTGTTTGTGCGAACACGGGACTTTGTAGGCATTAGGTTGGTGTTTAAGAATTTCACACTGTCAGTAAGTCAAACAATGATGAATGTTGTCAGGAAGTGAAGGAGAAATATCTATCATGCCAAAGAAACTAGACAAATAATAGAGAGATGATAGAACCTATTCTATGCAACACTGTGTTAGGAGCGTAATCTTCATGGACACAAGGGATACGGATCAGAAACAGAAATCAACTTACATATTCTCTTACTGTGTCCTGTTAATAACTACAATAAAACCATACAGAAAATTTTGAAATTTATCTGTTACAAACATTACCAGAAAAATTATTTGCAAAGAACCAATCTCAACTTCAAATTATTCAACAGATTGTTTAACAACTGGCATTTGCAAGGAAATCCTATAAAATTCCTAGTTATATCTTCACAGTTCTTGAGTTGAGGCCAAATTAATCTCTTCTGTCTTGCACATAGTCCTCTTAAAAAAAAGAAAAAGTATAGCAACACTTAATTGCTAGACTGACTTGAACTTACTACAGTACTAACAGCTTCACCAAAACAGGAAAAACCCCTCTATTTGCTAGGAGGCTTGTAAAAATACATAAATTCACCAGCTATGTGATGCTGACATTGAATTCTCACCTCTGCAGTTGCTCATTTTACAGTAAAACAATAGAAGATTCTTTTAAGTGTACTTTATCAGATAGCTAAATAGCAAAATTTTGGCTTAAAAATACAGCACACAAGGTTTGCATTAACCGGACATGTTTGGTGCAGTTCAGTTCATTAGAAATAGGATTCTCATCAGTAACTCCATCTGTCATCCAGAACCCTGAAAAAAAAAAGTACCATAGCCATACCAGAAGTTGTATTTTGGCCATCTGGATGGTAAGAAAAATAAATTTAAGGAAACAATCAGAAAAACAAATTATATTACTAATAACATTCTAATTGTTACTCAGAACAATATACTCATGCCAAATTCTCATCAAGAAAAATCCTGACCTTATCTCTGGCCTCTTCTTTTCCCCTCCAGTTAAGAACAGTGGGGCACAACAAAAACAATTACTGAAGAGGCATAATTTCAAAAGGCCAGGGAGAACTCACAGAGGAGTCAACCACTGCTTCATTTCTCTCATCTGTAGATATGATAGGACCACCCCTTGGTGGGGCTGAGAGCATTTTGGTACATCATGGGCTTCTCTCAAGTGTAGCTAGCAGTGGTGACTCCTCTCAGTGGGGTCATTATTCTTTTAGAATTGAAACAAAACATATCTGTTGTTCCCACTGCATCAGGGAGACAACACCCCCAACTTGCAGTCACTTTTCATTCTTGTTGGTTGTTTCGGTTTAAAAATGTCTTCTCCCCACCCTCTCGACAGACCAGCATAGCTTCAACTCCAATGAACAGCGGAAGAAATAAAATGACACACTTCTCTAGTACGTGCAAGAATTTGGCTGACTTCACAATGGTAAAAGCAGGACAAAGTAG
Source organism: Cariama cristata (assembly GCF_000690535.1). Classification (NCBI taxonomy): domain Eukaryota; kingdom Metazoa; phylum Chordata; class Aves; order Cariamiformes; family Cariamidae; genus Cariama; species Cariama cristata. Next base: position 4,829 of record NW_009597802.1, on the reverse strand, counting down.
TTTCTCCAAAAATGCGCCTATTCACCAGTACCACAACAGGGACAAAAAACCCCAAAACAACAACAAAAAAACCCTGCAGGAAATAAATACCTGCCAGATAATTTTGAATTTCTACTAAGTCAACAAATTTTGATGAAATAGTATTTGCTTTGACTAGTCCCCAAGTCTGGCAGTCAAAATGTTCCAAAATAACAAAGAAAATAAAAAACCACCCAAAATCAAACTCCAAGCTAGGAGAGATCCACCACTGAAATGCTCCTTGAATCTATTCCATTATTTCTAGTCTAAGACAAACATATTTCCTTTCCAGAATCGTTATATATCTTGTTAAATCCACCTATAATTCCAGTCACAGGTGTAATAAGGAAAAATAACCCCATCTCCTTAATCAAAGACAGGTTATTTCTACAATCTAAAGCTAATCCGAAAGCAGACCGATGGCTCTAAGAAACGTTGCTTTTATCACACAACAGACAGATGTTTCTGAATTGTTTTTTGGTAATTGTCAGATAACCTCATGTGTCTTCTACACCAGTATGTGAGCTCTCTCTTAGCTTCTAGCTTTAAACTGTTGCTATTTAGGTTTGCAAAAAAAAAAAAAAAACAAAAAACACCACCACACAAAAAAAACCCACAAAAAATGAAGCTGACAGCTTGAAGATGGCAATGTCTTTGCACTGTGGATGCTTCACTGCAGCCGTGGGAAGGAAAAGCAGGGACAAGAAAGGGAACGCGTAGTGGTCAGAAGTCAAGGAGGCTGCATTGGAGCTGAAGGAACCGGTTGGTTTCAGGTAACACAAAGCATCTCCGGCATTGTCCCAGTTCTTAAGTCTGCATGTGTTCACTGGAAATACATCCCTAAATAAGCTCTGAATTTCTCTTTTTTTTTTTTAACTGCTTCTAAGGGAGCCAGAAATAGTACTGCTGTAGTACCAGTCCCAACTTGAGATGTTAAGTACAAATAGAAGATTAAAAGTACAAAGTTAAAAACAACGTTAGATGCAGCAGACCCTTAGGAAAGCAGACAGACACATATATGTGTCTTACAGAAATGTGTGAAAACTGGCAGCACACTTTCAGATGCTGTAAATCTATAAGCATGGCAAAAAAATAACAGTAGGAGGAAAAAGCATAGCGCATTGGCTTGAGGACTGAAATATAACAATTTACTTTTAAAGATCATGCAGGCTGTGAAAATTACACTGATAAGAAAAAAAAAGGAAATAAAAACTGAGATGATGGCATATTTATAAAATTGCTAGGAAATTCCATGAACTATTAAATCACATGAAAGAATACAGACTTATTCTTCAGATGAAGATTTTGAAAGAGTTCACTTAAGTCTAGTCACATATGAGGTTTGGAAAAGTTCAGTACTACTATGTACTATTTATTATTCATCATACTGTGATTTTAAATATTTGTTTAGCGCACCTCCTGTAGTAGTCTTTATTCTCTGTATATATTCACCATAATACTGTAAGGTTATTTAACTTACTGTACATAATATATATTTAGTGGTTATTTTTTCATAAAGCTGTGAATTTTGAAATTAGTTGCTGTTAAACAGTCACCATTTAATAACCATGAAAACTAGTGTATCAGAGATTTCAGTTATTTTACTGTACTGCCATTATGGATTCTGGCAAATATTAAACATAATAGGTATATTAAGATTGACCCAGCCATATACATTCATGGTAAAACTCTGACTTAATCAGAAATCCATATACTCTTACAAAAGTATAAAATCAACACAGTTTTCCCCTGGTGAGAAAACAGGTACCCTCAGGGCCTTTTCAGTATTTGAGGGAGGTCTCCGACAATCTAAACTGACAGAAACTCAATCTAGAGTTATATTCTGAATTACGCCAACTGAGATTCCAGCCTGCTGACAACTATCACAGACTTCATTTACAGTGATGCTTCTGTTTCTTCCTCATGACAGCTCCAAGTTAAAGAGGACTTTGAACAATTGGATCTCCCCCTAGTAAAGCCATACCTTATTTAAAAAGATGAAGTCATAGATGTTTAATGAAAATAGCAAAAAGGTTTAAGCTGAGATTTGCCTTACCTTGCTAAAGGCAAGTATACATACATATACACACTTACACGGATTCTTTCCTTCAAATATATCTTCTCAAGACCTTAAAAGCTTTAAAATCAATCCAATATCAGAATTATCTCTGAACCTCCAAGATCTATTTACAATTGTAGCATGCACTGAATAAACGCACAATTTGAGACCACAGTTTTCCTTTCATCTAGAGTCCATTTTAAGTTTTACACACAGTTAGTTGAAAATGGCTGTTATTTCCAAAGGGTTTGGAAAGTATAAACAAAAATGAGTCAGATTTATAACTGAAAGTACTCAGCCACTGATGTGATGATTTTGCATGGGCACACTAATAGCAGAAGGAACATGGAAGGGTCTCTGTTAGCAGCAGTTGTGCTTCGCAACACGAAGTACATGGGAGGATGTCCAAAGAAAGGTGTCAGAGGGATCCTTCTGGATCTAGTGCTATTCAATATTCTCAGCAGCGTCCCAGATGACAGAGTAGAGAGTAAGTTTCTTAAGCTTACAAATAACATCAAGCTGGGAATGTTTCTTGAGATGACCGTCAGCAACACACTACAATAACAGTACTTGAATGCCAGCACATTCTCATCCACGAACTGCTATGCGCTACTGATGAATCCACAGTGCTTCAAGCTCAATTGTCGCCACATGCCATGAAGGACTCTCATTCTGTCTTTCCAAGTAGCCACCAACCACCAGTTTGGATTTTTTCCTTTTAGTGAACTCTCTTCCTTAACACCCATATGCACATTTCAAAAATCACCTGCCCTCCTGACCACGAACAACTCTACAAACACCACAAAGCACACCAGTTGACCACATCATACACAGAAGCTTGCACATCAGGGATAACTCTTATGTTGTCTGCGTGACTATCTTTTCCTCTTTAATACAGAGACATGTATCGCTTTGAACCTCCTGGATTCTCTTGAAACGAATGCTAATAGTGTAAGACATCGAAGTAGTTCTGGTTTGTGCTGGTTTTGGCTAGGATAGAGTTAACTTTCTCCATAGTAGCTAGTATGGGGCTATGTTTTGGATTTTGCACTGGAAACAGTGTTGATAACCCAGGGTTGTTTTATTTATTGCTGAGCAGGGCTTACCCAGCCCCAAAGCCTTTTCTGCCCCTCACACCACCTCACCAGCGAAGAGACTCGGGGGGCACAAGAAGTTGGGACGGGACACGGCAGGGACAGCTGATCCCAATGACCCACGGGATATCCCATGCCATGTGAGGTCATGCGCAGCACATACAGCTGGAGAAGGAAGGAGGAAGAGGGAGGTGTTCATGGTGATGGTGTTTGTCTCCCCAAGTCACTGTTAAGCGTGATGGAGCCCTGCTGTCCTGGAGACGGTTGAACACCTGCCTGCCCAGAGGAAGTGGGGAATGAATTCCTCGGTTTGCTTCGCTTGCATGCCCAGCTTTAATAAGTAAAACTTATTAAACTGTCTTTATCTCAACCCACAAGTTTTCTCACTTTCAACCTTCGGATTCTCTCTCCCATCCCACTGCGGGGGAGCGAGTGAGCAGCTGGGTGGGGCTGAGCTGCTGGCCAGGGTTAAACCACAACAGGTTTCAGAACAGGTTTTGCAGTCCATATCGCAAATAAGAGCTGCTGGTACTAGCATACTGCCCCCAGGTTTTATTCTTTTTATCCGCTCAGTTCAATGGAGATATTTATACTGAAGTTTGTGGATATTTGATCAGGTCTGTAATTCACTTGGTGCAATGGCCAGGTAATTAACTACGTTCACAAGAAAGAAAATATATATCTACAAAACTTAAAGTTTGTATGTATGTATTTTTCACAGTATTTCTTAGAATCAGAAGCTATTGGAAATACCAGACTATCTCTCAGCAATAAGGTAGTAGCAATTTGGGGGAGAAAAAAGACATAGTAATTATTTCCTCTGAAGAGCAGTTAACTAAATAGATGGGAGTGCAGTCATTGAGATGAAATCAGGCATTTGAAAATTATACTGAGTAGCAAGAAGAGCTCATAAAGCTCTGCTGTGGAGAGTCCTTCCTAGGCCTGTCTACAGCAAGAGCTCCAAGCGGATGTGCTTGGCCTGGTTACTGTTTCAAGCAGTGAGTTTCCTTCCTTTCTTAAAGAGTTAAAAGTCTCAATCTTGCTTACAGTTGCAATGACAACTAAAATTAAAATCCTCAATTAGCCGGGGCTACATCACTCTGTCTGCAAATCATCTACCTTCAAAATGCAGGGTGAACTCTGGGGCAGACACACTGCTTCTCTGGACCCAAGAGGAGATGAAATTGAATGATGAATTTCTACTGGCAGATAATATTTATAATCACTTTCAATCTTCTAGATTCGCTATCTTAACTGGGTTTCTCTGCTATCCAGGGAGCCCCGTCTTCAGAAGTAACATAATGGAAAGCAGACACGTATGAAATATATACTTTTCATAGACTTCTCACTTAAATCATAATTCTCCATTGACAAAATTTAGATTATTAGGACAGTTAAGCGCTCAATTGATTTGAATTGCATTGAGTCAACAAAAACCAAGCCCTTAATTATCTGCTGAATGTTGGAAGTTCTTCCTCAGACAAGCACATCTTTAGCTGCACCAACAAGTGTGATGTAGGAACTGCGCCAGCAACCACTTAAACCAAAATAATCGTACATGTTTCCTATTTCTTTAATGTAATCATATGGATCTGAAATTATGTACATTTAGGTTACGGCAGAGCTAAGGAGAGAATGTAGAATATTTAAAATATTAT